>NC_058021.1:1065000-1303504 GCF_019176455.1 Solea senegalensis | reverse complement strand
AAAAATGTCATAGTTTAGTATGTTGTCCAAAATGCGAGAAAAAAGTCATAGTTTAGTATGTCGTCCAAAATGTCAAAAAAATGTCATAGTTTAGTATGTCGTCCAAAATGTGACAAAAATGTCATAGTTTAGTATGTTGTCCAAAATGCGAGAAAAAAGTCATAGTTTAGTATGTCGTCCAAAATGTGAAAAAAATGTCATACTTTAGTATGTCAGTCTCAAAATGTCAAAAGTCATACTTTTTAGTATGTCGCCCAAATGTCAAAAAGTCATAGTATAGTATGTCCGCCCAAAAATGTCAAAGCTCACTTTGCATGTCGTCCAAAATGTCAAAAAAAGTCAACGGATTATATGTCGTCCAAAATGTGACAAAAAAGTCATACTTTTAGTATGTCGTCCAAAATGTGACAAAAAGCTGCTTGTGTTTGCTCGTCCCCTCGTTGAACGCTATCCGTCTCACTTTCTTCCTCTTCCATGTGACTTCCTGGAAGTCATGATCAACTGTTTATATGAACACGATGACTGACGCTGGTCATATACCAATCCTCTCTCAGATTAGAGTTTTCAGCTGACATGTTTACATAACACATTTTCATGCCAATACTTGTGTCCATGTACACTTGGCTACTGATCAAAAATTGGAGTGAGATCAGTACCATTGTATTTACACTTTAGCCGTCTGGAGTCACGTTGTTGATACATGAGCTTCAGTTTGTGTCCATAGTTCAGTTTATTTGTACAGGATATAAAATGACAATGACAATGACAGTTTCATGGTCGCTTAGACGAATATTTGTTTGTAACTGGGTTTGGAGACCGATTACAGATCACTGGCCACCACAGTCACAATATTTACCACATCAGCTGCAGAGCAATGAAAGAAACATGAGAAACACACAGCAGAGCGCTCCCCTCTGACTTTATTCTTCCTGTTTACATGAATCCTGTTGGGACACATTACATACAGTACAGTGTAGCCATTAGCCATTAGCCATTTCATATACGATGGAACTTCACTGGAAGATAATGCAGTCACACCCAGTGTGTGTGTGTGTGTGTGTGTGAGTACACTATGTATGTATCCCTTTTATTTCCATGCGTCAGACTAAATAACTAAGCTGCTGCTGCTGCTGCTGCTGCTGCTGCTGCTGCTGCTGCTGCTGCTGCCGCCCTTCAGCTCGCGGCACAGTCACGCTGATGTCAACAACTAAAACAAGACGGGTTTAGAGCTGAGAGTCTGACAAGCAACAACAGACCTGTGTGATTCAGGTTTATTCAAACACCCAACATACATCCACATTATGACTATTATGGTCTGTTCTCTGACATCAACCTCAGCTTCCACTCTACATGAGAAGCTTTACTATAGTAATCAGCCATTAATTGGACTCACTTCTTCTTTAAATGATTAAAATATCCCATATACGTGTGGTTCTTGATGTGCTCACAGAATTAAACTCACTCATTCATATAAAAATCAAGCACACCAGGACAATATTCTTACACATCACAATTAGCATTAGCAATACGTTTTCACCTCACTGGTGAATTTTCATAATCAATTAATGAGTTGATTAGTTTCTCATTAGTCATTTGGTGAAAATATCTGGTCTCTTTCTTCTGTCTCTACCTCATCCTCCTCCTTTCTATCCTCCACCTCTCCTCTGCCCCCCAACCGGTCGAGGCAGATGGCCGCACATCTTTGAGTCTTTCTTCTTCTGTTTCTCTGCTCTCTACAGTGTTGTCTATGAACGGTGCCATGAGATAATGGATGTTGTGATTCGACGCTATACAAATGAATTGAATTTAACTTTTCGACAAACCTACAATGATTTAAACACCCAAAAGTTACAAACTACAGCTTTAGGGATGTTAATTGAATTTAGCAAGAACCCAGGTCTTCTTGCTGCAAAGGCAAGAGTGCTAACGTGTGGCCCCTGCAATACCCATTCAAAATCTGTGCTTACACAACATGACAAAAAGAGAATAAACCAGATTTGAAACCTGTAAAAATCAGCATCATGTGTTTGAGTGCTGCAGAGGCCAAACAACAACACTTGACCTTCAGATGTACAGGTGGGAAGAAGCTCTTATCAAAGTGAACACAGAAACTAGCACAAGGTCTCAGGGAGGCATTTCCCTCACATTCAAACTGGAGGTGACTCACTTATCCTGCTGAAATAAAATAATGATGATGAGAGTTAATAATAAATGGAGAGACGTGGATGTTAGTGATACTGGACTCAGGAGGAGAGGGCACAGTGACCACATTGTGTTACCATCACAGACCCATAACATTACTTTAGAGCTCATTGTTCCTCCTTAAATCACCAGGAGGAAGCAGGACATGAAGCAGGA
Organism: Solea senegalensis; assembly: GCF_019176455.1. Classification (NCBI taxonomy): domain Eukaryota; kingdom Metazoa; phylum Chordata; class Actinopteri; order Pleuronectiformes; family Soleidae; genus Solea; species Solea senegalensis. The sequence goes on along the minus strand of NC_058021.1, from coordinate 1,301,146 downwards.
CTGAGGAGGACAAGTGTCTTAAAAGGTCAGGAGGACATGTAGGACAAGCTGATGAAAGGTGTTCAGTGGTCACAAAATAGAATTGGGACAAAAAAGTGAATATGCTCCAGCATACAGTCCTAGTGATTTACAGTATTATTGATTTAAATATTAAAATAGAGCTTTTCTAGTCTTGATGATGACTCAAAGATTATTTTCACATGCATTCACTCATGCATTCATACAGCACATCAATGTTTCATACCCACTCACACACTGCCAGCACAGGAGCAACGTGTGGTTAAGTGTCTTGCTCAAGGGCACATCAGCATGTAGACTTGCAGAGCCAGGAATTGAATCCACAACCTTCAAGTTGAAAGACAACTCACTCATTGAAGTACTTAAAGGGTGAGTGTGCATGTGCTCAGTCATTCCAGGACCTCATGATCAATGATCTTATTCAAAATTCTTGTTTTTTACTTTAATATGTTTATTAAAAAGTATCTAATGTGAAATTAAAAAAATGAATGTAAGGTTTGGTGATGATTTCTCTGAGATGCCATTTTAATCATTTCAAGCATATTTCTGTGTGTTTTTGCGTTCATATTTTTAGTTTTTAGATAATGAAATGACATCATTTTATCTTTGTACTTCCTTCCCTGTGAAAGGTGAATACAGATGTGTGATTGTTCCCAGAGGAGCCAACAAAAATGCTTTGGCTACTATGCTGTGCTGGGTGTTTTGTTTGTTTTTTTAAAACAACACTGAATCACTTCCGCCTAAATTTTCTAAATGTTGTTAAATTGTCTTTTTATCGTGGCATGGGACTGGCACTAGGAGTACACTGGATGTGCCCTCTAATGGCTGGGGTCAGTTTAGAGAGTGTCCAATTAACCCGTCCATGTTGATTGGGTAACTTGCTCGAGTGTACCCCAATACTTGACCTGTTGGCATTCGAACCGGCAACCCTTCAATTACAAGCCAATTTCCCTTTCCAGTCAGCCATGTGTTGCTCAGTGAAAGACACTGTATACATAAATAACAAGTATTACTGTTGTGATTATTTGGTCAGGATATTCTCATATTGTCTCATTATTGCCCAAACCATGTTTAGCCATTATTTGCAATAAATGTAAGCTTTAATAAATTGTGTTTTGACTTGAATCTCACGATACATTTTGCATTTTATCTCAATAAATGTAGCATTTTTGCTTTTTTTTGCACTTTACTGCACACATATTGTGATTTGCTATAAAAAAAATCAGTACAATACTGTGTTGTTATGATATATTTTAGGTTTCCTTGGATTCATTCTGCTGTGTCTTACAATAAAATGTGTTTCATCACATTTTGCTGCTTCCTCACAATAAAGAATATTTGACTTAATAATATTGTGAAAAAAGTTATTTTGTATTGTGACACAAAATTGTCATAATATTCTGTCTCACATTGTCTCACATGATGTGTAAAGAATATTTTACTCATAATAATGTGGCTGAAAAAAATGAAATTATTATATAAATAATTTGTACTAAAATGAATGAAAATGAGGTCGAGACTGTTTAACTGTATGTACAGCTGATGGTATGTGTGTGTGTGTGTGTGTGTGTGTGTGTGTGTGTGTGTGTGTGTGTGTGTACTACAGGCCCAGTAACCTAGTGAATGCTGCTGACTGCACGGGTACAAAGACAAAGGATGACAGAATCCCAGGTACTGGAACTCTGCTGGTTTACTTATCACTCACCAAACAACCTAACAATGAAAATCAGCTTTTATCAGGTCAAACTGAATCTTCACGTCTCTCACCGACACACACACACATCATCACCGTGACCTCTTTTCATATTTCTCAGTTTTTGTCCTCATGCTCTAACATACATGCAGCAGCAGCAGCAGCAGCAGCCAGCGATGCAAAAGTGAATTTTCCCTCATGCACAGTGTCTGTTAGCGGGTCACGTGCACGCCGAAGTGAACACAAGATGTCAAAGATGTTCTGAATGTCCATGTGTGTCCTGCAGGATGTGATGAGTGCTGATGATAATGGAGCAATGATCGAATTGTGTTAGTTTTGAATGGAGTTTGGTGAAGCAACGCGGACCGGCACGAATCGCAACGATAAACCCCGACAAAGCGTCTCACTGTCAGCATCATCTCACTCAGATGCGCCTGTGCGCTGGTGACGGGCATGTCTCACCTCTACAAGCAGCCAGAATGTCAGCGCTACACCGGCCGCTGGGTTCCTCATGTCTCCGCCGGGAGCAGGAGGAGGAGGAGGAGGAGGAGAGACAGAGCTGAGCTCCGCTGCCGGAGAAGAAAAGACGAGCAGGAGCAGGAGGAGGAGGAGCAGGAGGAGGAGGAGGAGATGCTCCTGTATCGCTACGTGGATTTCATCCCGTCATGGAGACAGAGATCAGATCCAGTCCGGACTGAGGTGAGAGGACGAGGCAGCCGGGCTGACGTTCAGAGGATCCACAGACAGAGATGGATTCTCATCATGGTGGGAAACTGCGCGAGCTTGTGATGTTGCCATGTTAGCCACGCCCCTTTCCACAGAGTACCCCACCCCCACCTGCAAGTCCTATACCTCTCAACACAAACGCTTTTCACTGTACAGTGTACATACACAACAACAACAACAACAACACACTTATTGTGTCCTGACAACGAAGTTTGCACTTCCGGTGAATTTTGCTTTCTCTAACGATATTTTACTATTCATTTGTGCTGTCTCAAAAAACATTTTCTTTTTTCTTTTTTGCACTTCCTCACAATAAACTTGTTGTATTGAAATATTATTGTATTTATCATATTTGTTTATATATATTTTTGAATTATTGATATTAGTATTATAATATATTCAACTGTTATTACACAATATTTTACTCTGCAGTATATTACTCTTAGTATTACAATATATTTTGTATTATTCAGAATACATTTTGTGTCGTATCTAAATCATTTAGCACTCACTTACAATATATTGTGTTGTAAGCTTGTTGTTTGTAGTTCCCTGAGAATACATTTTGCAGATTTTGCGTTTCATATTTTTTGCTTGGCAACTGTCACTTGGAGCCGCTCTGCTTTTCTAAAGGCTTGTCATGGCTCATTGTTACATAATACTCTGTCCATATTTCTGCAAGCCTTCCTACTAATGCTGTGCTGCTGTAATGATAGCAGCTGATGTCACCTGGACAGCTGAGACAGCGGAGACAGAAGAAAGAATGATGAATGTTCCAGCCATTGCTCCAGGGGCAACACTAGACCAGATAATAAGGAAACAGTCGGGGCTAATATGTGGTGAGAGGCAATAAGTGGAAAGGGGCTGATAATGTCATCTGGGGGAATAAAACCCCAGCACAGAGACTTAATTATTTCAAGAAAATTAAAAACTTTATTTAGTTCAAAATGGTCCATGTGCAGGAACTTTTAAATGTAAATGTAGAAGGAAAATTGGGAACGAATGACTCTTTATTTAAAAACAATCCTGGTGTCACACCTATAGTCTCACGTCAGGGTCAAGCTCAGCAAAAGTGCAAGGAAAAGAACAAAATTCAAATCAAAACAACACACAAAAAAATGAATATCTGATATTTGTATTGTCATCTGTGTGTTCACTGGGACACAGAGAGGACCTGATGTTTGTCTTATATTTGTACATCAACAGTCCTGGCATGTTTACACACTGATGTTCATCAATGTACAAAATATCAAATGTGTTTCTCAATGAATGAATCAATAAAGCCGTCAATAAAGTAAACATTCATTTATTGTCATGACGAGAAACAGATCATGTTATAACTAGACTGTCCTAACCAGAAAATGATCTTATCATAGCAAGAAAAGTATCTCATCACATGAGAAAAGTATCGTCTTGCAAGAAAAACATCTTGTTATAACGTGACAAGTAGCCTCCCACTCAAGCTGCATATTTCTTTATAATACTGCAAACATTTAGATTTTTGTTTTCAGCCAAGTGACCACTTGGCAATGAGCCTCAACAAGTCACACAATGAGCAGACCAACACTCAAAGCAGAACAAGGCTGAAAATGTTCAAATAAATGTAAAATAGAGAGACTTCAGGTATAATGACTTCCTCATTACACACTTGAACCTCCAGCAACAGCAAACCTAGGAATTAAAGAGGAAGAACAAAAGGTCCACAGGTGTTCAACCTGTACCTGGTACTGAAAACGTTATGATGTTAAGTTTGCTTTTGCTGCACCTGTACACAGAACATTAATGCAGTCTAATACAGCAGCTCTGCAACTGATGCATTCATGTTGGTTTTAATGTGTTTCACAAAGGCGCTGATTCAGCTTTGGAGGCTGCAGACTGTGGCGATGTTTATTGCAGCCTTTCCTGACTGGAAAGTTGAGTTTGTAGACCACACAAAAGTCCATTGAAAAAACTTGACAGGAACACAGAAGCTGTCACTGAGTTAAATATGAATGATTTCAAACACTGAAGACACAAAATAATACATTTGAACTTACAGATGGAGGCAGCAGTGGATCAACAACTCCTGTGTGCTGTGAACTAAAATCGCTGCTTTTCTCTATGGACTTCGGCGCAGGGAGTGAACAGTTACCAAAGTAGATGTATTTTTGCTTGATTTGTGTTCATTCAGTCATTTTCACTCTTCACTCTCATAGTAGACACACAGCAGTGTGATGGTTTGCAACATAACGGGAGAAAGGGGTTGATTAGACGCAGTTTTGCTACGGCCACTTTTCTTATTTAGCTCAGAGATTAGACTGGATGAGAATCAGCATTAGTGTTAATGGGCAAAAATGTTCTGTGGAGAAACGCGCGCGCACACACACACACACACACACAGACGCACACACACACACAGATCCTCTTGAAGTGAAGTCTTTCATCTGTTCCATTTCCAGCAGTGCCCCCAGACAAATGAGGCCTGATGTAGTAATTACTGGGTATCAGAGGATGTAAACACTGCACTCCATGCAGCACAACACAACAGATTACTCAGCTTTTTCCCTCTGCCTCTCACAGCACTACACTGCCATTGTAAAGGATTAGTACCAATGTATAAGCTCACTTCAGGACAGGGAAATTAAGAGAGGGACAAGAGGGAAAAACACTTGACAATTAAAACAAGAAACAGTGGTTTATGGTGCAGAAGAAAAAAACAAATGACACTGAGAACAGAAGCACTACGCTGCAGCAAACATGACACCATGAACATATATGTTGTTGTTAATAACTGAACTTATTGTCCATTCATAAAAATGAATTTGACAAATAAACAATTGGAACAGGAAAATGCAATAATTGTGTAAAACTGAAACAAAGAAATACTATAATAGTGTTTTTATTTACAGTGTATAATGTGTACAAATGGAAATGGGATATATATTGTTCCTAGACTTTACTCCCAAAATGTGCATGGTACTGAGACAGATAAGGCTCCGGTGTTGTGTTTATTTCTTCAACACTGTCAATCTTAAAGTGGTTCCGCCTTTCACACAGTTCCTCCTATCATTAGCCCAACATTTGCACCTGCCCACTGTTCAGTCGACTCCCAGACATGCTGGCCTTCCCTGGAAGTGTCATTTATCCAATCACAGTTTCACTCACCAGTGGAAAAAAACCTATTCTGTCTTATGGAGACATCTTATAGAGACAAGCTGAGCTTCAACTGATCTCTATAAGTATATCTATAAGTATATCTGAGCAATCTAATGCAATGCAACTCACTGAGTTCTCCATTAACCCGGATCCATTGAGTCCTAACTACATACACTATGGGTGTATTCACACCAGCCACTGGAAAGGTCGTCTTGTTACTTTGCAGTGAGTACATTGGGGACTTGTCAATGGGATCCAGACAGGAGTACAACCTCAGTATTTCTGATATTTCAATATTTATTTCAGAGCAGTTATCGTCCGCTTGAGGCTGACAAGGTCCCCTGCCAAGGCATCAACTGCCTCCCATCCGGGAATGCCCCTGGGGTCACAGCGACTATCCTGTCACATGAAATGAAAACAAAAACAACTCATATAGCTAATTTAAGAGAAACAGTAAAGGAACAAGTATTTGTAATGGTCCGACATTAGCCACTTTACTAAAGTGACAGGACTGCAAGATGCACCTTCACTTTCAACTCTAGGTTCCTAAAGGAATTATTAGTAAGGATTGAGTGAGAGGGGTACAATGAGGTGAACTTTGTTGTGCCCATATAACAGAAAGGAACTTCCCTCTGCGAATTAGATTTACATCAAAGGGCTATCACATCATTACCTGAGAAGAAGACTGGAAAAGAATATGAGTGAAGTATTGTCACATCAGGAGACTCATCCTCCTGAACTCCCTCCAGCAGCCCTGGCAGATCTCCTCTATTGGACTGGGCCAGCAAGTGCTCCACCGCAATAAGCTCACCTGCCATAAGAAGTCACCAGGAAAAACAAGATTGAATTAGAATAAGAGGTGTAACCATCATAACCTGGCAGTTTGGTCATTAATAGAATATTGTCCAGCATCTCTTCTTTTGTTCCCATGACAATCTTGCTCATTGTGTGAACTGTTGGGGTTCTCTGCTCTACATGATGTTGTCTATGTACAGTGCCTTGAGATCATGTATGTTATGATTTGGCGCTATACAAATAAAATTGAATTGAATTGAATTGAATTGAATCTTACCGGTAGGTTTCCCCAGGGGTGTAAACTCTGGTGGAAGTGTGACTCTGAGGCTGAGGACATTCACACTGGACATCAGACAAACATCATAAATCCTCATATTCAGAGCCTGCTGAGCCCGATTTGTGTTCCATGTGGACACCTCGTCAAGCCTTTACATACATTTGTGTATGCAGAGCATTACATCTCCACCCTGACAAGACAAAAGTATTGGTGACAACAATAAAAAAGAATGTTAAGTCATTTAGCAGACGTTGTTATCAAAAGCAACTTACAAGGGAGATATAACATTCAAAAATAAATTGCAACAGGGACCTTAGAGTAATAATAAATACAGATTTTAATACTTAATACACAACTTAATCACAACGTAATCACAGCATTCCTTAACATGCTGTGTATTTTGAGTACAATATTCAAAATGTTTAGAGTTTAAACTTGCCTGGAATGAAACTGCTTTGGTGCTTATGAAAGAGGAGGACCCCCCTGCCACATCACAGGATGTCAAGCGCATCGCCCTTCTCCAACTTGGATCCTGTGCTTGTGTACAACTGTACACCAGGATCCTGAATGCAGGGCAAGTACTTCTGTTGCAACTCCCACAGGGCAGAAGAGGAGGAAGAAGAGAGAGGAGGTGAAACAGCAGAGGCTTATGGCGAGGAGGAGGTATAAGCCCTGTCTTCCGTCTCTCATAATGGGGAACGTACGGTCACTGGCGAATAAGATGGATGAGCTGACGGTGCTGGCCCGAAGTCAGCGGGATTACTGGGCAGGTCAGATCACAACCTGGTTCGGTATCACCCTCTGCTCTGTGCCTCTAGTGACAAGGACTGTGAGGAGATAGTCGGAGGAGGCACTGGAGACACTGCAGGGCTACTTTGAGGTGATAGACTGGCAGGCACTCTTCTGCACTGATTCCATTGTTCTAGTTCAGACTGTCCATTGTTACCCAAATAACAAGGTAAACTAAGGACATAAAAGCCCTCCTCAATGACAAGAAGAGGGCCTTCAGAGCTGGCAACAGGGAGGAGGTGCGAACGACACAGGGACTATTGAGGGTCAAGATCAGGGAGGCCAAGGACAATTAGAGGAGGGAGCTGAAGTGGAAACTCCAGGAAAACAAAACAACAAGAGGTTTGAAGTGGTATGAAGACCATCACTGGTTTCAGGTCATCCAACAGCAAGGGAGCTGAGGGTGGAGAGGACAGGGCAAACAAGCTGAATTTGTTCTTCAACAGATTTGACACTGCAGTGACTGCTCTCCCTCCCACAGGCTTAGCTGTAGTCGGCCTGTGACCCCCAGCTACTCCACTCTCTCTCCCTCCCCCTCCTCGTCACTCCGACATTGCCTCCCAACTTAAGGACAATACTGGACAATAACCTTTATTCGCCTCATGACGCATACACCTGTGGCCATAAGACATTACAACTCCCATTCTTAGATACATCCAGTTCATTTATTATCATATTGATAATTCCTGTCTCGTACCCAATTTCCTCCAGGTAATAAAAGTATTCTGAATTCCATAATCAAAAGATTTTCTTGTTATCGGCAGGATTCGAACATGTGCAGGGAGACCCCAATGGATTTCTAGTTCATTGCGTTAACCACCGCCTTAACCACATTGATCTCGAAACGAATCAACAGAATTAATCAATGGCTGGATTTGTACCTAGAATCTTCCACCCAAAAAATACACCCGTGTGGAGATGCCGGGGATTGAACCCGGGGCCTCATACATGCAAAGCATGCGCTCTACCACTGAGCTACATCCCCATACTTTCATAGGCATGAAATGTGACAACAAGAAGCTTACATGTGATAGAACAGTGAGCTGGAGGAAGTGAAGGCTCTCAGTTGACTCAACAATAAACCATTTATAAAAAGTGAATGCAGTCTAACCGGAAAGTTCCAACACTTTATTGAATAGCCACCAGAGGGCGATATTGCTGGTTACAAAAATAACTGGATGGCAGTCTATGACAGAAAGAGCTTCTACTCACTTGCTTCTACTCACTTGATCCACACACACACACACACACACACACACACACACACACACACACACACACACACACACACACACACACACACACACACACACCAGAGATGTTCACAGATACATATGAAATACTGTAGTTCTATCATCCATACAGTACAGGAATAAAATGCATTGTAGTTTTAATTTAAAAGGTCTACTGCGATGCAATGTGAAGAAACACACAATAAAACTTATACCTTCGTAACTGTCTTTTGCAAAACAACTATTGCACACAAACCAAAGTGTGCAAAATGGTGCAACTGCAAACATATGAGGATCAATATGTATCATGAGGATCATGCTGGTTCACTGAGACACTCTCTCTAACACAACTCTAATTTGCATGTTGCACTTCTGGTGAGATGCAAACCTCATTTCGTTACCCAAAACTTGTATTTGAGTAATGACAATAAAGTTGAATCTCATCTCATGAACTGAGCCATCATTAATTTGACCAGTAACACTTGTGCTTTTCATGCTAAAACATAGGCAATCAGAGATGGCAAACTGCCCCCCATTCTGTCAGCCAACATGTGTAACAGACTCTGTGGGGCAACAGTAGAGTGTCTGACTCCCAAAAAAGCCTCATATTGCAAGCAAGTGACACAGACAGAGCCACCAAAAATAGTGCTTCACTCCCACTCCGTTCGGTAAAGTAATAACACAATAAGCCCATTATGCTGGGCCTAAAGAAATCACACACTTTGGCACTTTACTTGAATGTTTCTAATCTTTTGTTCATGAGAGCAACAATCATTTCGATTTGTGAAAAAAATGGTGGCACAGAATCTTGATCTCAATTCTAAGCAAAAAAAATGTGATTCACATTTTTTCCAGAATTGTGCAGCCCTATCTGATTATTAGGTGAATTTTTAAAAGAGTGAATTTGGTTCATTTAGAGTGTAAGAAAATTCCAAATGATCCTTTAGACTGTGCTTATGAATTCCTAAACTTTGAATAAAGATCTCGTTGTCGGCAGAAATCTCAATCACAAAATCACAAAAATAACAAGTTATTTCTAAAATTCATCTTAAATTCTTATACCATCAGATGTTTTTTTCACAAAAATAACAAGTTATGTCTAAAATTCATCTTAAATTCTTATACCATCAGATGTTTTTTCACAAAAATAACAAGTTATGTCTAAAATTCATCTTAAATTCTGATACCATCAGATGTTCTATCACAAAAATAACAAGTTATTACTAAAACTCATCTTAAATTCTTATACCATCAGATGTTTTTTCACAAAAATAACAAGTTATTTCTAAAATTCATCTTAAATTCTTATACCATCAGATGTTTTTTCACAAAAATAATGCATACATTTATTTATGCATTTACTTATTAATCCCTGTATTTATTTATATATTTATTTATTTGTTTATGTATACATTTATTTATATATACATTTATTTATTTCTGTATTTATTTATTTATACATAAGTCATGTTTTGTCCATACCAAACAAGTAGTCAAATAATTGAGAATATTGACAGATGAATTGAGTATGAAACCTGAAGTTGAGGGAGTACTAGTGTTTTCAGTCTATTCTGATCATCTTATTTTCTTCACATGTTTTCTTGCATACATTCTACAGAACAAAACACACAACTGTGGAGATGCCGGGGATTGAACCCGGGGCCTCATACATGCAAAGCATGCGCTCTACCACTGAGCTACATCCCCGCTGACAATCACCCGCAAACACACAATGACGAAATTAAAAGTGCATAGTCAGTTCATGGTGACTCACTAAAAAAGTATTTTACTCCAGAAGCTATAAAAGCTGTAGATGTGAGTGTGGACACTTTCAAATGTATTCACACAAAGGGCACAACAGACTTCTAACAAATGAAAACAAATCAAATATTTCAAGTACTTCAAGAAAGAACACAGAGATACAAGTAACTAAAATAAATCAAGTAAATGAATGTTTAAAATGACTCAGTTTGCACTGTACACATAAACATTGACTGACTGAAATTATTAAATTATATTATATAAGTATACAGCAACACTAACACGTTGTCACGTTTCAACGTTAAATATGCAAGAGAATGGACTTTTTCACAGCGCGAGCAACAATAATAAATAGTCTCAATCTCCACAGATTAAACTCAAGTATATTAACAGGCACAGGCAGCATGATAATTATCCACCCAATCAGAAAATCTCTACTCAATAAACAACTAATCAAGTATCAATTAGCAGAGCAGCTGCAGAAATACTGAGCTACAGCAATTTAAACTCGTCACCATACATTCAACATTATTTCACAAACACCTCCAATAAGTATTGGACCTTCCATGCTAATCAACAACAACAACAACAACAACAACAACAACAACAACAGCCAGTCTGTCAAAGCTACAGGAGAACTAGCCTGCTAAGCTAACCTTAGCTCGTTCACCTGTCCCTCATTAGACTCGCTCACCTGTTGTTGACTCACCGACATCAGAACACCTGGTCGCTTGTTTCTCTGAAATCCATTTCTAAATGAATCACAGCAGAAGTCAAATGCATTTGATCCTCGACCCAAAGATAACGTCGCATAACTGGTGTCGTGCGCGTGTGTAACAAGTGGAGAGAGCGCGAGACATTAGTCTTCCAGTGGCCACTCGTGGTACTGCAACACAAATACCCAAAAAACAATAGTGAAAGAGACGCTTTTAATTAAATTTAAAATTTAATTTAAAATGTATTTTATGTCTTTAATTGATAGAGTTTCACTTTTGTAAAACATTCCTAAAATGACACCCAGAGTGAATTCACCACTGATTCCCGGGAGGCTGCTTGTCTTATCAGTTCATAAAGTTACTGATAAATGTGATGAACAAGTGAATTAGAGTTGAAGATAAACAGGTCGAGTGGAAGAATCTGGAGTTTTAAAACTACTTTTAACACGTTGTTATTGTTCCTAATAATATGATCATGATGAGTTATTGATCATTATATCAATGTAAGAATGATATTGTAAAATCTCCACATTTGATGTGGATCTGTGCTCAGCCACATGACCAGAGTTTCCCTCTTTAAACTCCACACAACTGTGAAGCGTCAAGTTCTAAATGTCACAAACCATCATGTGTTGGGCTGAAGTTTCCTCTGGACCTCCAACCAATGATCAACAGCCTGTCAGCTACAGGGAATCGAACCCCCACCTCCACCCTCTCACCATCCTACTCATCCAGAAAACTGCACAATTCCTCCTCCTCACTCCCTGTGATGAGACGCATCATATTACTGAGGAGGAGGAGACCTGGAACTCCAAGGCTAATAAAGTCCAGGCCTTCCAGGCCGAGAGTTTCCACAGACACTGACTGCACTGCTCGTCATTCACCACGTTTCACTGGATTCTCCAGTGACAGTATGCAGTGACCTAATTAAAAACAAAAAAGGAAAGTGAAGGAGCTCAAACACGATGTGCTGAATTCAGCGAGTCTCCTGCGGTTGACAGATGATCAGTGAAATAACACAGTGTTCATAAATCACCAAACCACACAGAGAGAAGTCATTTGTTCTGGAGCTATGACATCACAGTGCTGTGGTTGTCCACATGTGCACATATTTGGTGCAAATTCGTGAAAATGCTGAGCCCCAGCAGCATGTATAGAGTGGGAGGGGCCACTGGGACACAGGCCTGCAGCAGCGCTTGTCTTTCAGCTTGAAGGTCCCTCTGAAGTTGCTGCTCTCTGGACTCGCTCTCTATAATTGGCTCTCGGGTTTTCACCCTGAATTCTGCAGTCCTGCACAAAGCAGTGATTATTTCTGAGCGGTGGATGGATTTGGGGGGGAGGTCTGGGGTTCGTAGGAATTCTCATGCAGCTCATTGGCTGCTCAGTCTTTGTGAAATCCCTCAGTGGCAGAGTGAAGCCACAGAGCGCCTGAGTTTCATCTGCTCACCGCAATGACAGATGACTACATTTACCATGCAGGGTGCCACTGCTCAGCACAGCAGCCCTGAAACACCTCCCTCCTCTTCACATAGTCATTATTTAATTAGAGGGCAAACAGCATGAAGCTGAAACCACTGAGGAAACTACTGGTGTGCTCTCATACACTTTGTAATGCCTCTGCCCTCTGATTTTTAAAACTCTGCTACATTTCTCCAGCAACAGTGTTGCCTCTGTTAGTGATGTGGTTTTGGGAGTTTTAAAGGTATGTGAAACAGGTAAGGTTTAAAAACCTGCTCACATTTCTATCAAACTCAGAGGTGCCCGTCCCCGTCTAACGCCAATTCATGGTCAAACAGTTATGATGGAGGCAGAAGTGGATCGGCGTCAGTGTGCCTTTGTGGACCTTTGGTGCAGGAGAGTGAGTTTCCAGTTTCCAGTCACAAAAGTCTGTGTAAACACAAGACGAAATCACAGACCAAAGCAGACTTTAGTTCAACATTCTGCTCTGCTGTGTCCCAACTCTCTCAGTAACAGTGTACAAGTCTTCTCACAGTAAATATCGGATAAAACTGCACTTTGTAACATTATTAAGGTTCATGATAAACACAAATAAAAGATGAAATCATTCTGGAGCTTGACCCAAACAAGACACAATCATTAGAATCAATAAAAAATGTTTACGCAGTTCTTCAGTCTTCAGTCGAAGCTAAGACCAAATCCAGTCTCCAAAAATGACTCAAACACAATCTGATCTCCACCATGTTTACATGTCACAGTATAGTAGAGAATTAGAGAATTATACTAGACGGTCTTGTGACGTTCTTGTCTTTTTTATTATTTATACACGTACATGTATTTAGATTTTTATGAATGTATTCATTTATATCTCTATTGACCCTCATCCTGACAGTTTTTATGATTTTACAACTCTGTGTTTGATCTTCATTTTTGGAAAAGTCTTGTGTTGTCTATCATCTCGGTTTCATTAATTGGTCTGTTTGTAAACGCTGTATTATTATAATTATTATTATTATTATTATTATTAGTATCGTCACGTTTCGTTTCGTTAGCACGGACCAAAGAAAACCAGAATCCTCATGTGTCTTTGAACTTCAGACTGTGTTTGGGAAGTTAGTTATTGTTGTTGTTGTTAGTTCTGTTTCCAGTGTGAGCTGCCATGTTGACATGTTGATACCATAAGTGCATGTTGGGAAAACTGTGGACTGACGATGTGACCCGAGTGTCATTCTTGGCCAATCCACACTTTTTCCTCGTGGAAACAACTTCCTGTCGAGTTTCATGAAAACAGATGCCAGTGACAGTCTCTCTCTCTCTCTCTTATTCTTAAAGCCTGCTGTTGTGATGAATCTCCAGTTCCAGAAGACGTTTAGCAAAAACTGCTCTTAAAATCAACTTTTAATGACCATCCTCCTCTTTTCATTCGTGTACTTTGTTTGAATTTCTCTGTGGACTTTGATGTGATGGAGAGAATGATTTAAAAACGCCGTGAACATAGACTTCAGAACCTTTTGTTTCATGGCTAAATTCACTTTTGTGTCCCGACTGACACCAGTGAGGACGTCCTGAGCTCGTTCCGTGTCAGACTTTAACAACACTGTGCAAACAGACTTTGACAATTAAGAATTAAGGTTTTATTTATATCATAGCATTTTCTTTATGAATCAATGGAAACAATGGACTGTTTTGCAATGAGAATCACCACAATAAATACAGTTTGGAAGTACAGGGGGAATGATATGAAAATACAGGTCATGTGATGGCACGTGGAAGTCTAGCTGTAAAATAGTCTTCAGTTTGGTCATGGGCACTAACTGACATCCATCCATTATTTGAAGAAAAAGAAACTAACTAGTGATTACATGTGGTAAGAACAGAGAAGGAATGACCAACTGTGGCTGGCTGAGTAAAGACGGGCTGTCGTTAAGGACTACACATGGGAAAGGATGCGCCGACATTCACTCCATGAGTAAAAACATTGGAATGCAGCAGCCTCATCTAACGCTACACCATCTGTCAAACAAAGACGACGACTACGTTTTAAAAAGTGGCTAGTAAAACAAGATGAAGCTCTTAAGCTTAAAAACATGGTGACCACTGGATCTGTCTGCATCTGATTATTCTATGCTACTACAACTTCTTCATAACCTGTGCAGCTCAGATGAAAAAGGAAAGCACTCAAGGCATCGTTTGATTTTAGGCATCAGGAGAATAAGAAGACTAGTGAGGAAAGCAAAAGACTTGCTCTGTTGTGTCGGTAACATAAATGTGTTAATACTGCTCTGGAGCTGGAGGTCAGCACTAATAGTCAATGCCCTGGTCATTGTAATGGGAGCTGTAGTTGTCATGGTAACCTCCATGGTAGTCCTCCTCCTGGAACTCAGCCTGATAGTCACTGTCGCTGATCTCTGAGCCATTGGTGCCGGTTCCCTGGCTGCCGTTGGTGTGGATGACCGGCTCTGTTGGGGGGGCGCAGTACTTGGGGTCGTAGACCTGTCGCCCCAGGCCGTACACGCTCATTCCTCTCTGAGACGCCACCTTGTTGGTGCCCATCTGAAGAGAGATGGTGGAGTTGTCCAGCGGCTGGATCGCCACCTTCTGGTCAAAGATGTCTCTGCGGGTCCCAGGTGCTGACATGCCCGCCTGCGGGAAACCAGACACGCAGAAAACGTACAACGTGGAGGAGGTAGAGCACAAAGACGTCCATTTTTTAAAAATCTGCTACATTTCACTGAATAAAGCAAATATGTGCACAGTTAAGACTGGTAACATAAAATAACATCAAACAAATACTGTCTGACGGACATTATTACATCCACATATATACACATATGTATACAGATGGGTGTATATATATATGTGTGTGTATATATATATATATACACATATATATATAGACATATAAGGTAAATACAAAGAGTGTGATTAACCTGGCTGGCTCCTTTGTTGGTTCCCATCTGCAGGCTGATGGTGGTCTGGTCGTAGGGTTTGTCAGTGTGAGTCTTTGGATCATACAGATGTCTCCTGGTTCCATAAGCAGTCATTCCAGCCTGACTCGCACACTTGTTTGTTCCCATCTGAGGACAAAAGGACAGAGATGGGATCTTAACTCAAATCACAAATCTTGTGATTTTCACTTAAGAATAATCCAAAAATGAGCCGCTGACGTTGTGTAAAATAATAAAATAAAGTCCATTAGTCCATCCACATGGATATGAAACCTGTCAAGCTGCAGAAACGTTAAGGGTTGGACACCTGCCCATCACTGTCAGCCTTAAAATAACATGAATAATTGTTGAATTCACTTAAAGATACACAGATCCTTCCTGGTTTGTGAGACGCTCACTCTCTGCACAAAGGTCATACAGACAATCAGCAGTTTAAAATCACAGCACAAATGTGTTATTCTGTGACTTTGGTGTTCGAAATCCTTCATGTCTTTTTACCTCAGTGACAATAACTCACCAAACAAAGCAGCTCCTGTGAACCCAAGAGCTCAACATGTTGATTGTATCTATGGACTGTGATGTAGGCATTGATTTTAATCTGAGGCCCTTTTGTTGAGTTGGTATAATCTGTACGTCCTTGTGTCCCCGCGGGCACCATGCTTCCAGTTAAAGCAAGCCTCAATGTTGGAGTAGTGTCAGTCCATTTAATGAGCGGCGCATAGTTACCTGGAGTCCAATAACACACTGACCAGCCTTGATCTTCTCATCATCGAAATGTCGAGCTTGTTTGTCTGAATATTTCACACCGATGTCGATCTTTGTGTCCATGCCTTTGGTCTTGGCCTTACACAAACAACACACAGGTCAATGCACTGGTGACACCAGGACAGAGTGAAACGTGTGTGTCAGTGGACTGTGTGTTCACTCACCATGCTCGCCAGTGCGAGTAGTGTGGTCTGGACTTGAGTCATGTTCCCGTTTTCAAACAAGTCATTGGCCTCAAAGATGTCATTGGGCTTTAAACCATAGGCCAGGATCGCTTTGATGAAATTGCCGAGGTTTTCCAGCTGAACAAGAGAAAGAATAAAGTGATAAGTGATGGGAGTAAAGACAGAGGATCAACGTCCTCTTTGTGAGATCAGGTCTTACCTTGTGCCAGTTCAACTGTGACAGGTTGATTTTCTTCACTGAACCGGCCTGCAGCTTGTTAATCAGCCTGACAGGGAGGAGAACACAATCTTAACCATCACACACACATCGAAGTAAAAACAATAAAACACTCTCACTAGTAATCATGAAAGTGACATTTTAACATGTGTGTGAGACTGTTTCTCTGTTTGTGTAACATGTAGCATGTAGCATGTAATGTAACGTCATTTCTGGACTATAAGACGATACTTTATTCCCGCACGGCTAATTTCTGGATTTCTCCCGGTTTCACAAGCTTCATGCTGCGGAAAAAAAAACTGAGCACCGTCACATCAGCCACTCGACATCAGTGTGAATCGTGCATTTAAGGCGGCGCTGCGTGTTCACTGGGGAGAAATCCTTCACGAATTGAACTGAATTGACTTTATTCCTCCCCCAGGGGGGAAACACACATTCACCCAGCTCAGTTATGAAAAAGAGAATAGAATAAAAATAAGAATAAGAATAAAAAATAAAATAAAAAGATAAAATAAGATTAAAAAAGAAAAATGCAGTGAAATAGTAGGAACATTTCAAAAAATAAAAAGTTACAAAGATAAAAAATTTCACTCTAATATAGAGTAGTTATCAAGTACAAAAGAGGAGTAATGCGAAGAGCAACTTATGTCAACGATCATCCACGGGTTTAGAAAGGCTGAGCAGCATGAGCTCAGATGAACGTGACGAGCGCGACAATGAAAACGATCCTGAGAAAACATCGGCTGAGCAGCACGTCTGAATGCAGCTCTTTTTCCTATCACACGTCATTAACATGTAGCCTGCACAGCTTCCAGCAGCAGTTACAGTTTAAACGTCTCGTTCAGAGTCAGGGTCTGAACCCTCGGCTGCTTCTGTGTGTGTGTGTGTGTGTGTGTGTGTGTGTGTAGAACATAGCAGCAGCTCCACAGCACTTTGTATGTGAGAACAACAGAGATGCATGAGATTTAACAGATCTGTGTCAACTCAATGGGTCCAAGTTTAACATCGCAGTAAGCAGTAACACTCTCCTGAGACGCAACACGCACCAACACGCACACACACACACTTACTCGCAGAGAATGACTCCGTCCTTTAACCCTTTCTGGAAGTTCTCTCCAATAGACATTCCTGTGACTTCCTCAATCCAGAAACGCAGCTCCTCCTCCTTTAGTGGGTCATACTTCTGAGCAATCTAAAACAAAAACAAGATTTAAAAAAACAAGATATGTTACATGATTAGGCATGTAACATATGTAACATAAAACCGCATCAATAATGAATAATAATGAAAATGGATTTAGTGTCAACTGTAAATGTCATTTGTTATTTCAGTTCAATTTTATATGTATATACTGTATATATTTATATGTATATATTTTGTAAATAGTCTGTAAATAGGGATCGGATAGCGATCAGATCTTGATGTGGACACCAGAGAAGCATGTTAATATCAGGTGTAAATGACATGTGGTGACGTGTGTATGAGGGTCTATGAGGATCTTTGAGGGTCTATGAACACAAGGAAGTCAAGCTAAAGAATGTTTCTTGCCCTGCTACATTGTTAACATACCACAGCCTCATCACCTGCTACTGTTAAAGACAAGATCAGCTGCTACATACCCCACACACACACACACACCACAGTGACATGATACAATGTGTCATACTTTCATAGTTAAATTTGACCTTAGCAGGAACTAAACTCCTCTTTCCATGATTAAAAAAACAAAACACAACAAATGACACCCACTGACATCTGGCTTTTGTCAGCGTTCGCTGCCACGTCGAATGACTGAGTTCATAGACGAAGGTTTTTTATCAGCTCCAGCTGTGATTGTTAGTGATGAAAGTGTGTTCTCCTCCTCCACTCTGACGCTGACTCTGCACCAAGTTACAATTCTATATTTGTTCAGCAGCAGCTGAGTTTTACAGAGAGTCTGGTCAGATGATGGAAAGGTGGAACCACCGCTGCTTTCGTCTGCATGTCAGTTGTTTACAGTGTGTTTGTGACGTTGAACACGACTCACTGGAGCCAAAAAATAAACAGACGGCAAACGCCTCTACCGGCCATAAGGAGTCAATCCCCTCACTTGTTTGGATGGAGGTTACCTGCCGTGTGAAGCCGGCTCTGGTCGTACACAGACCGTGATGCAATTTCATTTATTAGTTTCTAGTTTCAGAGTCTCAAATAATACCATTATATACATATACATATACATATATATCTATATGGATATATATATATATATATATATATACATATATATATATACATATATATATATATATATATATATACATATATATCTATATATATGTATATATATATATATACACATATATATATATATATATATATATATGTATATATATACATATACATATAATATAACACCATATTTGCTAGATTTGTCCCCCTTGTTGCTGGATGACGAGCAGGACAGGAAGTCAGACACTGTTACAACACAAAAAGCACCATTTTCAGGATAAAAGCCTCCATTTTGTTCTTGTAAATGTTTGGGTTTTGATTCAGATTGTCTACAGTGTTCGTGATACAGACACATGACTGCTCTGTGTTCCCCGTTCCGCAGCGTAAGACATGGATGATTGCTCTCATTAAAATACAAACATCCCTGACGTTAACATAACATTAAATGTAAACAAAAAAAAAACTGTTGTGTTAGCCTGAATAAAATCAGACGTTTAAAAAAACATGTTAGTCCGACTAGAATGGTACGGACTTTGAATTTCTCAAAGTCACAGTAACACACACAGATAATTAGATTGGAAGTTGAAATTACTACATATGCATATTTTAGTTAGTAAATAATACAAAAAGTCAATACACAGGAGAATAAGAGTGTCAAAAACATGGCAAAATCTCAAAGGGAGCCCAAACTGAATGCTTTGACTGCTTAAAGAGTCATTTTTTACAGTGCCTCAATGGTAGGATCGACATGCTAACAAAAAGCTGCAGCTAAATCAGAAACCACCTTATACCAATTAAAAACACAGGTTGAGAGGAGGTGTATCTTAGCTTAGCAGAGGGAGACACACTGTATTCTGGGACCAGGAACTGTGCATTGAAACAGATTTGAATGCAGTGATTTGAGCTCAGTTTGTGATGATCTGATATATTTGAAGTCACAAAATAACACAGTGAATCAGAAACTCTTGAAACATGATGTAAAATTGTTGATTTTCTCTATGGAATTCTATGTGGGAGAATGGAGCTGTTAAAGACTTCAGTCACTGAAGACAAATAAAAATAAAATCTCTTTTTCAACACGTATCTTTCACCTCTCTTCTAAAGCCCATGGACTCAAGGCCATAATATCACATGACACTGAATTCCCACAGTGTAATGCACTGTAAAAAAAAAGAAAGTTGGCTGATAAACAAGTGAACAAGTGAACAGCCATCCGTCTCCATTCCTCTGCTGTGCCGGATTGTTGTTGGAGGCCAAAGAGGAGATTGTGTTTCAAACTGTGACTCAGTGCAAGGTTTGAGTTAAAGGTCACATCTTCTTTGAATGTAATATCACTGTTAAACGTCTGTTGTGTGTTTCTGGGATTAATGTGAGGGTTTTGTGTGTATGTGGAGCCAACAGCTCAGAGGAATCCCACTAACATGCCATAGAGCTCAGATGATTTAAAGGACATTTTTCTCTTTTCTTTGCAGCTATTTTCAAACAGCGTTGCCAAAAACTCCAAGAAAAAAAAGCCATTGGAAAAAAGGATCTAATTGTCTTGATGGAACCATTAAACTGAGCTTCTAAGGGAAAAAATCTGTAAGGTTATGATTTGAACCTGCTGAAAACCAGACAAACACTGTGCCCAACAGCATTTCCTGACAACAGTATAAAACTGCTCACACATGAATTCAGATCCAGTCAGTGTGTTCCCACGTGTCCACATGTTCAATGAGACTCAGAGAAATGATCGTAGAAGAGGAAGCAGCATTACAGTAACTCATCCTTCTTCCTGCCGCCTGTAAATCATCTGATGCTGAAACTAACACCGAGGTTCAACAACACTCAGACTCTCACTTGTCTCAATGTCTGCGTTTAAACAAATGACAATGTGTCGCAGCCTCCTTTAACAAAACAACACTGACCTTTCTGCTGTGTCAATACTGTTACGCCTCACAGCGTTGCAGACTGTTCATTGTCTACAGCAGAGTGGATAAATGTGCTCGTCTCCATCCAGCAAAACACAGTTTACTCTTTATATTTAACTTAGTGTCGAGTCAAACTGAACACAAAACCTGCTTTTATCCTAATCACAACTGCTGTTAAACATTTAGCGTTACTTTGACAGAAGGCAGAGGAACGATAACAGCTGATGTACCCACAATCTTTAGCATCCTGTTACCATGGAAACATGTAATTCACGCAAGGACTGGAAGCCAGTTCTTGTCATTTTTGCATCACTTTGAGTCTTCCTAACATCCATTAACTTAGAAAAAGAAAAGTCTTTAAACTAAGAGCAGAAACTCTGTCTCCTCATCCGTCTAAAAATATATGTATGTAATATCTATATGTAAGCTATCTATATGTCAACACACAGTTTGTTTTAATGTACACGCACTGTGAGTGAGTATGATGACACAATGAGCACATACACATGAGTCCTCCACCAAGTCTGAGCAAACAGAGGAGCTGCTATTCATTAATATATAACCAAGTCTGTGTTCACCAGCACTTAATATGCCACATCCTGTCAGAGTGTGTGTGTGTGTGGGGGGGGCGGGGTCAACGAGGAGAATGGGTGAGATCAAACTTTCATCACAAATATAAAGCAATCAGTCAGATAAATAAATATCTGTTGTCGAACCATCAACACAGAATAAAAACTGTGACTTTACACAAGTTGACGGTGAGTAGCAGAGAGACAGCACAATAAAACAAAACTATTCACAGTGTCACGTAAACTGCACTTCTCATCACTGCGGCTGGAAACGGTCTCGGCGACACACACCTGATGTTGTCTGTTTACACTGGAAAGTTTGAGTGCAACGATGTTTAAAGCAGCCACATTTAAAAAAGTAGTTAAAAATCAGCCATCAAAGAGAGAGGAGACGTTACATCATTTCAATATGGGATTAAAGGAGGAACTTTCTTGTTTGAATTAGAAGTGGAACAAACACAATAACTCATTCCAAGAACTTTGTGATAATGGCTTCCAACTTTTTAACTTATGGCAACACTTCACAGTTTGAAATGTTCTAAAGCACTTCAACAGTTCACTGACTTGATTTTGAGTAGAACCGTCGTCGTCACTGAGCCAGTGAGTGTGTGAGTGTGTGAGACGCTCACAGCAGAAGACGCACTTCACTTTCAAAACTTTTTATCATAACTACTTTGTAACGATCACAAACTCTGCAGTTTCAAAGGGTTCTTGTTATGACTTAAACATGACTTTGTGTTAATGACTCTAAATGGTGCAGAACATGTGGCACACCTGCTGTAACGCGGTTAAAAAGACAAACACAAAGGGAGGAGACACTGAGCATGTGCATAGAGCGTGCACGCCGTGTGTACAGGAGTTTTTTTAAACTTTCATTAGTTCCAGTTCCAGCAGTGGTTTGAGTTCTGTCAACATCACATTAGTGAGACAAACTGAGCGAGCATGAAGAGCCAGTCACCACAGGGTTCACTGACCCCGGTCCATGAGAAACAAACTCTCTTGTTGACAGTCAGACTTTTAGCAAACACTAGAACCACAAATCAAGTCCTTCTTATCCCCAGAAAACAATAATGAACGCCCTGAACTGACCTGGAGAGCCTGAGTGGAATGTGTCATGGTTTCAGTTTGTACTTTTCACAGCACACAGAGAATTCAGGAATATGAACGGCAAAATAAGCCAGAGATGACGTGAGGTTAACACAAGCCTGCAGCCACTTATGAGGCCCTTCAGGCTTCTGTTTCCACTGTCCATGAGGATGAACGTGGAAAAAGAAGAAGAAGAAGAAGAACAGACTCCTGCTGCGAGGCTGAAGATAAACTGTGACATTCACCTGCTTTGGTCCCAACTAAAGCATGTATGCACTTTATTAATATGGCACACAAGGAAAACAACCTCATTTAGCTCCTTTAGATCAATGAGTCTGAAAGACAGACTCAAGATCTGCAGATCTGACAGCGTTTTGCATCAAGTGCATCTGCACAATATCATCAATATCATAGCCCATGATTTCCGATATCAACTAGTGATATCAGAACAAGAACTGTTATTTAAATATTTATATATTTGAATTATTCGTCTCATGCATGTCCTCGCACACAGTGACTCTCTGAAAACACCCCCATTAGCACTTGGTACTTTCCTCCTGATGAAATTAAACATAGACTGTATGAAATTAACACAGCAAAAAAAAACACCAATCAGAATTTTGGTCGACGGGGAGTTCACAGTCACTCTGGTATGGTATAATGACTACATGTCACATATAAAGACACTGATATAGTACTGTATTGATTATTTGTCCCACCCATATTAGAATATACACATTTATTATTTGAGTATGCAGAAAACCTGGATTATTTCACATTCTCTTACTAATGCTTCCTGTCGCTAACACTCAAGTACTCCCAAGTAAGTGGTGACTTCAACCCCTTCACTGTGTCTTGAGGTTTGGGGATGAACTCCAGTGAGACTCAATGAAATAAACTCAGGTGCAAAAATAAAAACATCAAACATTCTTCATCCAGTTCCTCGATATATAATCACTGATGATTTTGAAATGTTGAGTGCATCTTTGCGTCAGTCCACTAACTGAGACTTCCTGTGCTTCACTCCTTAAAACGCACCATTTCACAGGTTTTCTTTGGACAACACAACTCCACTGTTCAGGCTCGACACACACTGTGAACCGAGTGGAACGTGAAACGCTGCACCCTCCCAACGGACGGGGTCTTGATGAAGGGGTCTGTGAGGAAGAATGTCCGGAATGTGATGCACTCAGCCCAGAAAGAGCTCAGACTACTGATCACACATTATGCAATGGAGCACAGATGGGCCCCTGCCTGTTCTCCTGCTTTTGTTTTGTCAATTCAGCATGTGTACTGAAGTGGTCTTTCACTCTGCAGACAGATTTAGAACTCCATCACATCCAAACACAAAACAGGAATGTACACACAGAAATGGAAAGAAATGGAAACTATATAAAAAGTTTTCCACCAAAAAAGACTCAAAATGCTGTCGTACATACAATACACGCAAGGCCTGAGAGTGGCGCTGTAGAGCTACACTACAAAGCAGGAAGGACAACGTTTGTAATCACAGAGACGGCGACAGAATGAGTCGAGCCAAGGGAAAGAAATAGGTAAAAACATAAAAGAAGAAAAGAAAAGAAAAGCTATCATAAAGCAAACAAACATACTTTACTTAAGTATGTATAAAGTACAAATTAAGTACCTAATTTACAATACTTGGTGACTGTATACTGTATTTGTATATTTAGCAACGTTACAAACGCCCGGCAACAGAGTCACAGATCTAGCGAGTCGCTGTCAGAACCATAACTACGTTTCAAGAAGCTAGTGAGCTTCATCTAGCTTTTGTATTTCCTGTGAGACACAGACAGTGTTCTTAGAAAACACTGTTTCCGTGTGGACGACACACTAATACAGTAAAAGAAAACTATGCCACAGGCCTCAATTAATTAGGTTAATGATTTATTTGTTGAAGCAAAGAAAGCAGACAATATTTAAGAAGCTGAATACTCAAATGGCAAGTACTGCAAATAATCTTATTTATTACATCGCTGGTTACAGAAAAACTAATGATTTGACTCAAATGTTCCACTAAATAAAAAACATTTAGGAAGATTGAAGTAAAACTCAACATTTTCTTCTTAACCTTCCTTTAACATTCTACATTGTAATTATTGTCCTTTTCTCTGTCATCACACAACTTCTTAACCATTGAGGTATCTTTTCTCAAATATCCATAATAATAATAATGATAATAATAATAACCATGCCACATCCAGTTATGTCTCTTATCAACTCAAACAGACACAATAAAAGCAGAATACAAAAAGCATCCACCAATACTGCTTCATGTGGTAGAGATTCAGACATACCACACAGCTTCATGACATATCCAAACTTTCCACTCAGCACAAGTACAACAGCCGTCCAACGCACGGACATGTCCACGGTTCAAAGTGTATTCTGAAAAACTGAATCCAACAATCAAAGCTTTCAGTCACATCACATCATCACAGAGTCGAGACGTGTCACTGTCTCCATGTCGCCTGAAACAAGTCGGATTTCTCTCAAACCGAAACAAAGAGGTGCTGTGTTCGATAGCAGAGACACTCCCTGCTCTGTTCTACTCTATTTCACCTCTCCAAACAAAACCTGAATATCACTACTGACCTCAGCGTTCATGAAGATAAAAACACATGAACATTTAAACATGTATGAAACTGAAACAGCAGACGCAGCTTTTAGTGATTTGATCACAGTAATTGTTCTGTCAGCAAAACACTAACAAATAATCAGTTGATTAGTTGTTATACAAATATACATTTTATACCATTGCCAGTTTAGTCTAATGTATATTAATAATTAATAATACATGTATATTAATGTGTATTATATATAATCTAAACTTGGGGAACATTTCTAATTTACATTTGTGAGCATTTAATAAATTATCACGCCACCATCGAAATCTTAGCTACTTCTGCATAGAAGACGGATCATTTAATAACAGAATTATTCAAGTTCAGCCTTCAGCCGCCATTTGGGAATTGCATTATTTGAAATTATGATTTGATTAGAAAGCGATTGGTTGTTAGTTGTTATTAGTAAGTGACAGTTTCTGCAGCTGAGTGGCTTTTTGCAAACAAGAGCCTCCTTCATACATGAACATGACATCATTAAATGAAAGCTCAAAGCTTATATCTCATTTCTACATTAATTAAAAGTGATTAAGTTTGGTTTGTGGACAAAAAAACACATGAGAACATTATTATGATCAACATTTTAACGACTTATCACTTCATTGAGATAATAATCGATGGATTAATCAATTGTGAAAACCATCATTAGTTGCATTCCTCATTTTTCTATTATGCATTTGTCGTCAATGATGAACCAACTTGATTATTAACCTGTTTATCGGTAATGTGAAATACAGGTCATTTGTAGTTTCTTTGCTCCTCCCACAACAGCGACGCATATACACGTCATTTACTGACGGTGATATTTTGAGGTTTGGGAAACAAACACGGACCAAAATGATCAATGGACATAAATACATGGGATTCAACATTCCTTTATGACAGCCGTGCTACAAATGAGAGGCTTCCTGCGGAATGTTTGATGACGCTTGCATTACTGTGTTTTTTTAAGCTGCATGTGAGAAGAACCCGAGAGTCCCTCTCACCAGGGCACCAGATATTTAAGCACAGCAACACTGTCATTTTCACTCCCATCTGCAGGGAGACACTGACAGTTACAATAAGCAGCAGCGGGCTGAGAGGCGGGGCCACAGCAGAGCGGTTACGTAAAAACTCTGGATCAATACGGACTCTGAGGATGAGTTCAGTGACAAGTCAACAGTGTTGCATGAGCTGAAATTCAGCAGCAGAGGATCTATGAAATATACAACACACAATATAAAAGTGTATCCTGTCATACTGTGAACATCTAAGCTTTCAGGACAAAGATCACCATCCTCTCATCTCCATGTTCAAAGTGTCATGAGTCACTTCCTGCTGGGTGAATATTTTCCAGTGACCTTACACAAGCTTGAGAGCCACAAACAGCTTTTCATCACTCCGACACCATGTGAAGTTTGCCTGTAAACGCTGCAGTAAGCGGGATTTATTTGTCTTACTGATAAGTCATTCGGGAAATCACCCTTTGATGCAACGTTGACCATGTGATCTGAGCGAGGGCAACACTTTGGCACAGGCTCTGTTTACAGCGTTTGGTACAGGAAACTCTATCCAAGCACAGGGCAGTACATAGAGAGAGTGGGTCCGGGTGCCACGGTTGACAGAGAAACCTAAAAGAGTAATACGATGGAGAGATTGCGTGGGGTCATCTGTCATGTTGAAAACGATCAAATTCTCTTAACACTTAAGTACAGATGTAGATAAAGATGTGGACGGATTGTTGAACCACTTCAGGAGGTGGTCGGAGACGCATTGTGACCGCATTGATTGGATAGCAATTGGATCTTGATGTTGACACCAGGTATAAATGCACGTGACTTCGGGCTGGGAGATAATACGATAACGAGATGTATCACGATAACGAGACGTATCACGATAACGAGACGTATCACGATAACGAGACGTATCACGATAACGAGACGTATCACGATAACGAGACGTATCACGATAACGAGACGTATCACGACACCTCCTGGCTCACACGCGCTGTACGACATCATCTGCCGAAACACAGGCTTCTCTGCAACAGTGATGAAAACTCTACACGTTACAAAGACATCACTGAGGCAGTGACTCCACACAGAGGACGTTTGGTTTTTAAAATGTCATGAACGTGCTTGACGTTACTAGTTTTCTTCTGTGTGATGTGATTGAGAACTGGAGTGATTCAAGTTTATGAGTTTAAAATAAAAGTGTTAAAGCTAAAATATGAAAAATGATCAATATCGATATGAAGATGTTATAGCGTGATGTTTTCAGCCCTAGTGTGGCTATCCAATCACTATCTGATCACAGAAAACACATTGTGTACCAGGTGTGATGAGGAGCTCAGATGTGATCCCAGAACATGTGAACTTTAATAACCTGTGGTGAAACTCTCAGTTATCTATGACTATTAGCTTTAATAAGACACAAAAGCCTGCAGTAAGAATCCACACATAGACGTGCACTTGCTGTTTTCATCATCACAGTAAAGACTGTAGAAAACTATTGTGCAAAAGTAAGAACGTAAGAGATTAATGTTAATGCATGAACATTTTAGGTAAATAATGGACTCGTTGTGAGCATGTTTCATAGCCAGTGATTCACCTCTGCTGTTTCTCTGGTTCTGTGCAGCACCAGTAAAATGCTCTCCCGCCAGTTCTCTAACTGTTTTGGCATCCGGAGACAAAATAACCATTAAAATGTTCAGTTTTATGATGAAAACAGACAGAAAAAAAAACACTTTTCTGAGATATTGGCTGATTTATGTGCCGCCTGCTGTATAAGTCACTGAAGTTTCACAGCAATGACTCCGCCTACATTGACTAGGTACTTTCTACTGTAGAGGAGATGCAACCTAAACTGTGCCGTGCCATGCCAAGGCGAGTAGAGCCAGTGGAAATACACCATTAGACACAGTTTTCCAACAGGAAACTCAAGTTTGCCTCAACTTTGTAAACTCACTCACTCACTCACTCACTCACTCACTCAACAAAGTCCATAAAGACACGTTGTGATTTAACATCACGACACACAGGAGCTGTTGATCCACTGCTGCTTCTATCAGTGAGTCCAAATATGCATTGTGTGACTTTTTCATGCAACAGACACAAACTTCTAAAACGAGGTGGCAGTCGACGAGCAGCTCCATGTACACGTGAGCTTTGGTTTCCAGTCGTAAAGACTCACAGTCGCATGAAGCACCAAACACATTCACTTAACTTAACTTAAACAGACTAAAAACTGTTTCTCATGGTGTTTTAGTGAAAACAAGCCACCAGGTACATGTACGACACAGTCAGCGTGGACTGTGTGAAACATCCACACTTCAAACTACCACTTTAGGGGGGAAAAAGGTGCAGAAACCTACAAATAAAAGAAAGTGCTGGAAAACAGCTGAATCCTAATCTGTGATGCAACTTCCTTCTGTGAAATGGATTTTATAAAACTAGTAATGACACAAAGCAGTGGTTCCCAAACCCAGTTGGGTGGCAGGAGATATTTTTGGTATCCTTAAAAATAATTTGTGGGATTTTCCCAGCCTTTTAGTTTAGATTTGCATGTAAATGTTTTAAAAGGAGTACATCAAATGAAGTTTACTTAAAAAGATTTGTTTACAGTTCAAATGAGTCGTTACATTATATGCAAATTTGCTCTTGTCACGTTTGATGTTGTAATTAAGTTAACAAAAGTTTCTTCTACTGCGAGTTTGGTAAACGCTGATTAAAGTGTTGTTTAGGATCACAGTCACGGTACAGTATAGAACACACTGTTTAACCACTGATGATGTCAGCGTCCATACATGCACCTCCAGCACCATATGTCTGGAATAACACACACACACACACACACACACACACACACACACACACACACACACACACACCTTGATGCACACTGAAGTGTCACTTCCTGTTGCATTCCTGCATGTTATTATTGTGATAAAAGAATAAAAGACGTGTATATAATCTTTAACCGTGTATGTGTGTGTATATATATATGGAGATATCGGTGTATATAATTTATTTATGTATATCTATATCTATATATATATATATATATATATATATATAAATAAATTATATACACCTTGTATGTACACACATGTTTCCGTATGTATGTAAACTGTGACACTGAAGTGATTTACCTCCACTGACATAGGTAAAATGCCCTGTTGTTCTCCACTTGATAAACAATATAATATATATATATATATATAAAAACAAAGATCTGCAGAGATTAGAAGAACAAACATCTTCCACTTCACAGCAGCTTCACTAGTTCGTGCACTAGTTAAATGTGCAGTGGTGCAGGTAAAGGCCAGCCTTCATAACACAGCAGCACATATCCAGTCTTTGTTGGACTGAAGTCGAAGTTTCAGGACCGTGGAGTCGCTGTTACGTCACCAGTTTGTTTCATTAAACTACAACTCACGACGTTATCGCGATACAAAAGCATTACACTGAGATTCCCTTCATTGTGTGTGGGCAAACATGGTTTAGTTAGTATTAGTAACGCGACTGACTTGATACTGCCGTCTACCTGTCTGTCTACTCGAGAGGGAAAACTCGGGAATGTTCGGAAAGTTGAGGCATCCTCTGCTGACATAAAACAAACTGCTGCTGCTGCTGCTTTTCAATCGATTGTTCGAAACAACGAGAGTTAACATTGTGAGTTTGTGACGAGAGAGAAGTGACAAAGTCTTAAGCACAGCCTTTGTTAACTTTTCCCAGCGTCTCGGGCTTCTGCCCCCCCCCGCTCTTCCTCCTCCTCCTCCTCCTCCTCCTCACAGCACTTACTTTGCTCCTGACTTCAGCGGACAGTCCGTAAGCTGGTCCTTTATTAAAATGCGTCATGTTCTTCGTAAAGCAGACGGTACCGTATCTCCTCAGCTACAGTGTAGCGCACAGTGTTGAGTAGAAAGTCCCGCAGCTTCGGTCCACGTGCACACAGAGAGCGTGAGTTCACAGCGACGAGCAGCGCGCGCACACACACACACACACACACAGTGACTCTCTGCAGACACGAAAAAAAGACAAATGATTGACGTAGACAAAACAGCCAATCATCATAGACGAAGTGCACGTGGCCACGCCCTCTCCACATGCTCTTCGCCTCAGTGCGGCTCGTGCTACAGTTACAGAGATGAATGTGTGTGTGTGTGTGTGCTGTTCCTGAACATTCACGTTGTAGTTTCTTAGAGTGGACATTTGGTTTTAAAGGTTAATGAACGACAGTAACTGTAGAAGTTTGTAAATCTTTCTTTTCTGCTGCTTTCCTTTGATGCTTTGATCCTTTCTTGTACTTGAATGACACTAAAGATAAACACTTCTAGAACTACTGGACTCTACTAGACTCTAGTTTTCCATTACTTCAGTACCTCCTCAACGGCTGTGAGAAACTGCCATAACGTCATTTTTTACGCGACACAAATGTGTAGTGATGGGAAAAGCAGTTGTTTTCAGAATCATTAGAATCAGTTCATTAAAAAAAAACCTCACAGACTCCAGTGACGACACTCTCTGACCAATCAGTGGCCGGCAGGCTGTTGATCGGCTAATTCCATCCCTAATGGAAAAGCAAGAACATCTTTTGGACGGATGTTTTAAAATCATCCACTCACCATTTTGTGGTTGAATGAGGGATCAAAATAAAAAAGATAGAAAACCTCTGACAATCAAGTTCACCTGAGTTCAAAAAGATGTCTGATACTAGTGTGAAAGAGGGTCAGGGAGCTACAGTGGCCTTGACATATCAGAAAGGATGTTGTTCTTCTTTTCGTTTGTTTGTTTCAGTGTAATTTGTGAACAGCTTCTAAAACAGACACGTGTCCCAATCCCTCTGTCTATCATAGTAGTGTCCATGCTGCCTTTGATCTAAAGGAACACAGTTAACATGAAGGACCACAAAGACGTGTTACTTTCCTTGCAAGAATATTTAATCCAACAGTTAACTACTTCAACTGTTCACACATTACACTGTGACATGTGATCCTGCACCAACCACCCAAACTAAAACTAAACTAAAACTAACTCAACACTGGCTCCCCGTCAGGGAATCGAACCCCTTACACAAATGACCAATCAGTGTTGAGATTCTGCAGATGACGCACATGAAGCTCTACGGCACAAGTTGCTTTATGTTGTGGGACAAAAAGAAAAAGGAGAGAGTGTCAGCGGTCAGCGACGTTTGGTGTGAATGCAGCGTCAGGTTATTAAAAACCACCAAACAAATAGTTGTTTTAAAGAGATTATACACTAAGACTAACATACATACTATTACATGTCTGTCTTAAATTAATTTTAAACAAATTTGAACAACATTTTCACACAAAAAAACAAGTATTGCCAGTAGCTATGGGATGATATGACAGTTTCATGTCCTGATTATCCTCATCAAAATAAATGTGATCCATGACATTGTTGTCGTAAATCTGCTTTTAAGATTAAAATAAAATAAAATAAAATAAGATCATGACAGATAATGAGACCCTGGAATGACGGGAAAGGCGCCCTCTTGTGTCACATGCAACTAAACATCATGCACATAAAATGTGAGGAATATTTCCACATTCATGATGATCCACCATGAGTTTGTGAGTGCTGGCAATGAAGCTTTGTAAGAAGATCAAGAAGTCCTGAACTTTCCTGCTCTCACGTGACCTCGACTCCTCTGAACATTTATGGGAAAACCCAGGAAGGCAACACAAGTGTTCGGCTGCTTGTTTGTAGTTTAGACTTTTGTGTGTGTGGTTGTATGAGACACTGACACAGGATTGTGCTGTGTGTGTTCACTGCACCTAGAACAAGCCTCACACACAAGCTAAAGGTACAGTACGTAACATTGAGCAACTTTTAACACTTGTCCATGTGTGCTGGAGAATCTATGTCGCCTTCAGTTAGTGATAAATCGTGTTGTTCTACAGCAAACAGTATACAGTGTTAAGACACCATAGACTTTTTATTTATCAGTCTTTCCTTTTGTCTCTCTGGCAGCCATGACCATGTTATACTGTGAGCCATCATCACATGACACATGACAGGTTTTCATTGTTAGTAATGTATCGAGTGTTGAATAAACTGACGTGTGTGTGTGTGTGAGTATCCGTCATTATGGGGACTTGTCTTCCATATGAGGACACACACAAGTCTCCATGACGTTACATTTTAAGGTAAAGGCAAAGTTGTATGGTTAGGATGAAGGTCAGGGTTAGATTAAGGTTAGATTAGGGTTAGATTAAGTCTCAGAGTAAATGTAATGTTCTCTGAAGACTGTGTGTGTGTGTGTAAGGCATTGAGTGGTCTTCTCTGATCATGCACTGCAGCCGCAGGTGTGTTTCTTTTCCATGGATACTCAGAGGTCCAGCGTGTCTATAAATAGCCCCAGATGTCAGACTAAAGCTCTTCCCTCGGCCTCATCTTTGGTCTGGTTCAACAAGTTGTTTCAGCGTTTCTTCCTGTCCAGTTCTCCCTCCAGGAACAGGAAACTCAGCACAAAGAAAGCAAAATAGAGCGCTGACAATGCTTCGCTGACTGAAACACAACATTTAAAACTAAACCCTTTCTTATGGTCTCACGCAGCCAGTCAAAAAAAGAGTTTTTTTAAATAAATGACTTTAGATAAAGACAATTTTACATCACATTTGTGAACAATGAGATGATTGTTAACGTGGTGGAAGTGTGACGCCACTTTAAAATGGCAGTACTGTACTGACACAACCACTAAATGTTCTGTGTGATAAGCTGCTCAAGACAAATGTGCCAATTCTGTATGTACACGAATATGTGGAAAATAATCAAATAAAAGAACTTTATGTCACTGTCAAACAACCTTTACAACGGCAAACTTCAGTTTGTGTCATACTGAAAATCAGTGACTAGTTTGTTAGAAATCCTTCATTCAGATTTACCACAGTGACAGCAGCAGACGTGCGCTGAACTAAAACACAGACTTTCTCCATGAACTGTGCTGCAGGAGAAAGTAACTGTAACACAGTTACAGTCACAGTTACAGTTACTTTCTCACAGTACAAAGTACAAAGAATCAAAATCAATCAGGAAAAATGATCTGAATTGAACAATACACTTTATTAGTGAATAAGTGAATGCGATGCTTCAATATGAACTGTGTAGATTTAGCTGGGTTAGATTTTGGGATAGAAGTTCTTGTTTGTGTCCCTGCATGGCAGCCATGTTTTCAAGACATGCAAAGGTCAAGCTTATATCCAAATTTGAAGTTTCCCACGACTGTTGGAGCAGCCGAGAATTTCGCAGGTTCTTCCCGACTTCCTCGACATCGTTGTCAAAATTAATGCTGCATAAAAAGTACAGGTAAAAGTAGAGATGCACACGTTTTATGACCACTCCCACTCAATCACACGTATACAGGAGGGAGACGCCACCGCAGCAATGGCGGCACCTCAGACAACCACACTCAGAAAACCGGAGCTTTCACTTTAATATTGTCAAAATCTTTTGGTTTGTGGAAAATGTAAATCTCTGAAGTGGGTGAGGTCCCTCTGCAGTCCCAGATGTTCTGAAGAGAGCGGTGAGAGGCTCTGATTATAAGCACGGCAGCAGGATGACGTCCCTCACCTCAGCAACATCTCCATCAATTCAGCCGGAGAAAAACTGAACCGCGTCGTTGTTTTCACACTGAACAGGAGTGAGCGTATCGGAGGGTGGGGGCTGCCAGGGGTCACCCCTAGCTACCCTCCTGCAAGGGCCAAAACACACCCTACTGCAGAATGCTGTTAATGAGGACGATAACAAAGAGGAAGTTGCCAACACAGTCGCTGCTGTCAGTGAAGAGGCCACATGACTGAGCAGAGAGAATAGAGGATTAGTCTCAACCGGCCGTGGACGGAGCAGCATATTCCTCTTGTGCTCGGTGTAAAGTAACATGTTAAACACACCAGTAATCATCAGTATTTTATCAGTACAATTCTGATCAAAATCACTGGATTCAAGGAGAAAAACAGTCAAATCTGTAATCTGTGCTGTGGAGCCGAGGACGTGGTCAACACGTTATTGTTAGTGTTAAGTTAAGTCAAGTCAATTCAACAATCGGCTACAAGCTGGTTTTCATCTGTGTGAGGACCACGAACACAATGAAACGGCTTTAAAGTAAATGTTCAAGTTCGTCACCATAATAAAGTTCAGTGTCACTAAAGTGTGTGTAAGTGAAATCTAGAGCGGTTTTATAGGCATTTCTTTTATTCTAGAGAGACGTTGTTGTATAATCTACAGGAAAACAGTGACG
The DNA here is from genome assembly GCF_019176455.1 of Solea senegalensis. NCBI lineage: Eukaryota > Metazoa > Chordata > Actinopteri > Pleuronectiformes > Soleidae > Solea > Solea senegalensis. The sequence goes on along the minus strand of NC_058021.1, from coordinate 1,266,772 downwards.
TTTGGAGTGATTCTAAATACAGTAGTACAGTAGTGATGATCTGCAGTTTGGGATTAAATATACTAATTTCCTTTGCTTTAGGATCACGGGCCATAACCCAAAACAGAATTTGTGCCACTTTAATTAAAGATTGGGTTAAAAGAACTAGAATATCTATTATGTATATATATATATATATATATATACATACATATATATATATGTATATATATATATGTATGTATATGTATACATCATTAAAAATAAGTACAGGGTACTTTGAAGGTGTTAGACTCAGCACCTTGTATTAAATGACACGCCAGGTAGAGAAAACAAAATTGTATTTATTCATGTTATTTTCACACTATTCTTCCGAGGAAAATGGATTTGGGGTATCTGTCCCTCAGAGAGGACCACTGCACAAAGAAATAGTCTGATAGAGGGTAGAGGATCCTCCCCGTCAGAGACAGTGAATGCACCCGGCAAATACTTTCAACATAAACAATAAGCACTCTCTTTATTCCCAGAATTCCAAGCAGGAGTCCTGCTGCACACAGGGGAACACAGGTCCCCGGGCCGTTACACAGCACCTGAAACAACACAGCGAGAGAGAGAGAGATGAGTGTATATCCAGGAAGTGACACACACACACACACACACACACTGAGGCAGCGTCTACAGCACGACACAGGAATATGTTTGCCATTGTCACATCAATGTGTTTCATTTCTGTAGAAGTGATAGTTTATCAGGTTCATTACAGTTTAAAAAATAACTGCACAGAGAAACAGCTTCAGACACTGCTGCTCGCGCTCAGTGAAAACATGGCTGGACTCAAAGAAAAATAGATTTTTTTAACAAAAGTCTTACCTAATGGAATATGTGTTGGTTCTTGCTATTACACAACAATTTTGAGTAGAAACTTCAGTGTTTAGAGCTGACACAGGAGCTGCTGGTCTACTGCTGCCTCGTCTTCCTGTCACTGAGGTAAATCTGTAGGAAGATATTTGAACTTTCTGACGGAGGCAGCAGAGGATCAACACCAAGTTAGAATGTCCGCTCAAAAAAGCCTAAAGTAGTCAATATATTGTGAAGATATCATAGACTTAAACTGGCATAGAGTTCATTAGATGAACCTTTCTGCACAGTCAGTGCTGATTATGTGTCAGTAACTAACACCACCACACCTGAAGCAAATGCAGAGATTCTCATCTTCACACATTATGTATGTTAGAAAATAGTAGCAGAGAACATGTAAAAAAAGTCAAGAATAAAAACAGTTTCTCTCTCTTCTGTTCAGGAGGTTTTAGGCGTGTCTTAAATTAAGGCTCAATGACACAAATGATCGGTAGTTGTGTCTTTGTCTTGAAAACGTGTGCGAGGCTGCACTGATAGAGAGGAAGAGGCGGAGACAGCAGGACTGATTATTATGTCGTTAAACTGCGGCCAGAATGTTGCTTCTCTGCATGTTTGAAACAGTTGTGTTTAAGTTAATATTCGATACAAAGTGTGTGGGTTTGGCTCCCCACTGATGCATACAAGTGTGTGTGTGTGTGTGAGGACACAACTCCTCCAGTGGACACGCCCCCAGCTCCCAGAGCAGAGGATGTTGCTGAATTTCACCTGATTTGAAACATGTATTAGTAGATTAATTGGAACTATGAAGAGCTGCAGTGATGGAGGGACAGGCTGTGTGCAGGGAGCGACCGTCACGTTCAACGTTCTCCTACATCAGCTCAGTCCCACAGACAGAGACAATCTGACCATGAGACACGGAGACGCTGACTGACATTATCATGAAGGTTACAGCTGGAGACGCACAGTGAGATAGAAAATGACCTTTGTACAGACGTGTGGCCTGATGCTACACAAGTGTGCAAACATGTTAGCGGCCAGTTTCGATGCAATGTGTGCTTGTAGATTGTAAATTGTTACAGCTGCAGAAAGATAAACCGTGATGTTTCTGCGGGGAAAAGGACAAGTTAGAGCAAAATAATGAAAGAGCAAGTGATTACATGTTCCCTTGGATGTATGAAAACAAGTAAAAGTACATGTGCTGTATGTTTTGTCTTTAGCAGAGCGTTAGTGAGTGTTGGTGACTGACCGCTGTGTTAATGATTTCTTTTTATTAACTTGTTAAATGACAAATATTTAGAGTTTGGTCATACTGGCTGAGCTTTGTACGTGTGCGGCACCGTCACTGCACAGACACACTGTAACCACGTTAACAGTTCTCTAGGTAACACTAACTCAGGTTGGGTCATTTCCCAGAGACCAAACAAACAGTAACAAGAATATTCTTGTAATAACAGTGACGTTCATGAGAGCAACAATGTTCCCCTCCAAAAAGCTGGAAAGGTGTTAAACCACAGCACAACTCAACCCTGAGCTTCATGGGACTCTCGTCAAGATGAACAAACATCTCTTAAGGCCTTTGAAAATCCTCAAATACAGTAAACTAGTCTACAGCAGGAACAAGAGCTGTGACTCGTGCTCTTTGGTTGAACCAGCGCCAGATTAAGTCCAGATTTAAAACCATACCAGTCACCACCTGGATTTAACTGATGAAGCGATGCACCCATCATGCCTAGTGCCTACTGTACACGCCTGTGGGGGCGGTGCTATGATCTGGGGTGGCTGCAGTTGGTCTGGTCTCGGTTCAGCAACATTCTGAGGTCAGCTGACCACCTCAATATACTGAATGACCAGATTATTCCATCAATGGATTTATTCTTCCCTGATGGCACGAGCATGTTCCCAAGATGACAATGCCAGGATTCATCAGGCTCAAATTGTGAAAGAGCAGTTCAGGGAGCGTGAGACATCATTTTCACCACAGAGTCCAGACCTGAACCCCACTGAGAATCTTTGGGATGTGCTGGAGAAGGCTCTGTGCAGTGGCGCCACCGTCTCATCATCAATACAAGATCATCTTGTATTGATGATGAAACCTGAACAGGAATACGGCAACGGTTCATCAGAGCGAAGAACGGGGGGAAGAGAAATAGATGCTTAAAAAACTGACAAAGATCACACAAAGCACTGCAAAAATTTCTTAAAAGTAAACTTTGCACCAAACATTTATAGATAAAACCTATAGTAGGGCTGAAACAATTACTCGATTATTAATCAATTACTAAATTAATTGTCAACCATTTAGATAATCAGTGAGTTTTTTAAAGAATTAAAACAGCTTCTTAATCGCTCCATATAACAAATAAATCATTTAAACTTAATTATTGTGTTTGTGACGTCATCATTTCCAGGACTGAAAAACACTTTTCCACATTTTCTACAACAGATTTAATGCTAAAAGTAGCACAGTTTGAATGGTATGTGAGGTTGCTCAGACTTTCCGAGTTAAAAATCCAAGGTCAGGGGGGCGTTCCCTCTTCAGGAACGCCCCCCTGACCTCAGAAATTCAGTTCTGACTACAAATGGAATGCAGCGTAAGTGTTGGAAGATGGAAGCACATCACATCGTTGTTTGTGTGCAAAAACGACGCAGACAAAGAAGACGGCAGCACGTCCATCCTCTGCAACAGTGATACTGCTCAAAACTCCATTTTAAACCTGGGTTTCAAGTGTGTGTAGGAGGCAGCAGTGACACTGAGTCAGACACATGGATGGGGGAGGAGCCTGAGATGAATAAAGTGGCCTCTGGGCTGAAGGGGGGAGGCTGAGAGACTTACAGGAAACCAGACAGTGCAGCTCTGAAGTCTGGAGAAGTCATCACACAACTCCACTGCACATTCTCTCTCTCTCTCTCTCTCTCTCCATGTCTCTCTCCCTCCGTGTCTCTCTCTCTCCCTGTGTGTCTCTCTCTCTGTGTCTCTCTCTCCATGTCTCTCCATCTCTCTCTCTGTACTCTCCCGTCTCTCTCTCTCTCTCCGTGTCTCTCTCTCTGTGTGTCTCTCTCTCCATGTCTCTCCATGTCTCTCCGTGTCTCTCTCCCTGTGTGTCTCTCTCTCTGTGTCTCTCTCTCCATGTCTCTCTCTCCGTGTCTCTCTCTCCGTGTCTCTCTCTCTCTGCACATGTGTCTGCATCTTTGTCACATAAAAGAGTTTTTTGGCACGCAAAGATGACGCAGTTCAGACAGGATTAAACACCTTGCGCTTGGTCAGTTTAGAGATGTGTTTATTTTCTGCATGTGCAGCAAATAAAAGTCATTCATATTTGAACAGCAGCAGATTTTACCACTTGACCATAAGTTCTCTCTGGCAGCAGTGAATGGAACTCTGGAGATCTCATTTTCCGACACACACACACACGCACACACACACGCACACACTTCCAGGCACTGGATTTACACTCACATATAATCCTATAATCAGCAGCTTTATTACAGTGACATCATTTCTTACACCATAGTTAACACAACTAGATTTGCGATGTAAACACTTCATCTGTGACACTGCTGCGACAATAGCAGCTTTAAAGGACTTATTTAAACACCTAACGTGGTGTTTTAATAATTACTCCACCCCACAGAGTGGGAGTGAATGGGTGACGATATAAATAATCTAGAGTGTTTGCACAATATCAGTAAATCTAGCGGAAACTATTCTAGTATCCCACAACATTTGATCGATCTGTCTATCTATCCATCTATCTATCGTATCTATCTATGTAATGTTACATTACATTTACACAGAGTGTTGTGGGATTTTAAATCTCACTGCTGGAATAAGAACATCAGCCATCATTAGTCAACATCATGAGTCTGCTGAAAATCATGTGGTGGATTGATAAAGGCAGCTGGTGGCTGGATGGTATGCCATCACATCACTGTTCATCACTGTTCTGGTAACACTGGACACAAGAGAGGGGATTTCAGTGAAAGCAGAGAGGAGGACGGTCTCTGTGTTGAGTGTCATCTTCCTCCTGAGCCACAGACAGCACACTGATGATGAGTGTACAACTGCAGCCTGACCAGTGTGTGAACGACAGAGATAGAGGGAGAGACGAGTGATGAAGCTTGTGTTTGATGTGTGACCTGGTTTACACAGCTGCCTCACACAAACACCTGCCTGTAAATGTGTCACTCTGTGTCTCTATTATCCACGACAGCTGGTGTACGCTTTCAGCCTCACAGGCTCCATTGATTTGGCCACATGAGGACACATCCTCCATATTATCTACTGTTTATATCACTGTAGTCTGAGGTAACTAACATGCTTTTGTCTACAATAGCCTTGACCCATTTACAAGAACCGCTGTAATAAATACACCTACACTTGTTTGGAAGTGTAGGTGTGTGAGGCACTGAACACATTCAGACAAAACTACCAAAAACAAAATCCCTGATATCGTAAGAAACTGTTCACCAGTCTAAGACAGACTTTTCCAACTTAAAAATGAAGTTTGTGTCACTTAGAAAACGGCTCATCCTCCATTCCAAAGTCTATAGAGATAAACAACACCTTTACGTCAATGGCGCACACAAGCTGTTGATCCACTGCGACCTACATTAGTCGGTTCAAATGTGATGTTTTGGGACTTTAGTTTTTGAAACATCTGATTTGGACTGAACTTAAGTCACAAAAAGTTAAAAATACAGATTTTCCATATGGACTTAAGTGAATGAAAGACAGCGATATCTAATCCAAGTTTTCATGTGTGCACTGAGGATGACTGAGAGCTGCTCGAGGGAACACAGGGTTTTAAAAGCTCAGCCATGTACGGTGGTGCTAATCCATTAAAAGATTTAAAGCAAAGAATACAATTATTCAATTAAAATGAGATGAACATATTCTTAAGATATCATACACCTTAACTGGCATAGATTTTATTAGACAAGCGGACGATGTGCCTCATGAAATGTATGACCTATCCCTTTAATGTCAGACTATGGTCTAGTCTTCATAGATGAGTCATCACATTTATAGAGGACTCTGAATTCTAAAAACCAGATGTACATTAGTTTTAATAATAAATAAAATCACATATGCACTGATTCCTGTATTTTGTGTTTCTGTGAGCTCGGTCTGTGACAACAACTAAAAAGAAATCTATGTAAACAGCACTGAAATTCAATGACCATCAAAGTCATGCAATGTTGGCGCGGTCTTAGTCTGAACAGAAACAATGTGATTCTGCAATGATTCAATGTTCTGCTTCAGAATTAGAAATCTAATTTGCTTTTCCGTGAATTGGAATATCTTTCAGAAACCCATCTGTTATTGAGACGCATGCTGTGTAATTCAATGAGCATGACCTTCTTATGAAACACAAGTTAAATGTCAGCATTGTGTGTTTTAATGAGGAAGAATTTCTTTGTATTTGTGTGTAATCTGCATATAGCTGTGAGTGCAGGGTAGAGACACTTTTGCAGGAATACCTTGGAGTTTCTTACCCACTAAAAAAGGCAATTAACATTAGAGCTGCAACAAACGATTATTTTCACGATCGATTAGTCTGTCGATTAATTGAGTAATCGTTTGGTCCATAAAATGTCAGAAGACGTTAAAAAATGTTGTTTTAATGATTTAATTGAAAAGAAAATGTTCACGAATACTGTACATGGAGCTGTGGTATTCAAATTACGATCGTTTTTATCAAGGGCTGATCAGGTGTAACCCAGGATTGGTTTAAGTATCACACGTGAGACCTGAATCTGCAAGTTCGATGTGGAGTAATGAGTTGAGGGAATATAAAAAAAACAATGTTAGTCGTCAGTGATTACTACTCTGTCTTTCACTTTGGTCACAATAAAACCAAGCGCTGTGCCGAGTTGTAAATATGTGAATGTTACAAACGTTCACAGCATATGGCTACGCTTGTGACATGATGTCATAGATTTAAGTACTTTTATTGTATATAATTAATATTCTTCTCTATACTCGCTCTATACCTATACAAACTAGTATACTTAGTTTTTGTAGGTAGTGAATTTCTTTTATTTTCTGTGCTTTGTTGGAGTAGCTGTAATGAAAGCAATTTCTTTTTCCAATCTTTCATGGTGGATCACTCACTCTTTTATGGAAGAGTATTAGGGCCACAAGTAAAACAAATGAATGAATGAATGAAAGAAAGAAAGAAAATTAAAACAGCATATTAATTAATTAATTTATTTATTTATTTTTTACATGTGGCCCTAATAACAGTCTGCTAATAATAAAGCAACATTTTCACCTTTTAAACACACTTTAATTTTAAGAGGAGTTTTTTATACACACACACACACCTATACAATTTTCTCGTTTCAACCACAATTTTCTATTTGATATAATATGTGAAGAGGAGAAAATTCACCATTGAAATAAAAGTAAAATATGATTTAAACTAAAAAACACTGAAATCCCTTTACCTTACTTTTACTTTTGCAAAAGAAACAGATGAATCAATGTTACTAATCTTACAAAAAAACAACACTTACTTAGAAAAATGTTAACAAAAGGAACATTAAATAATAAATCACAAGGTTTCTGCAGTGACTGGAAAGATACAGGCTCTTTGCAGCACTTCAATATTAATCACTAGGACTGTATGTTAGCTTACTCACCACAATCAATCTAGTTTGAGTGCTGTATCACACTGCACATTGACTCGTAAATCACCCTCTTAGTCATTGTGTATACATGTGTGTTTGTATTCACTCACCATGTCGGGTCTGAGTGTGAACACCAGAGGGAGCGAGTGCTGCAGGGCCTTCAGCGTACTGACCACGGACGAACTCCAGGACTGATGCACCTCCCGACTCCGTGGGATCCGACAGATGGTGAACTGGGGAACGAGTACATGTTTATATCTCAGCTGCTCAGAGACGTGTCCGCACGGAATACAACACTGACAAACAGTATTACACAAGCTGCTTTCAGACACGCACTCAAGTCTGGACGTTCTCTGAAGATTGTCCAAATGTCTGCAAAAGATGCTCTGGTCATTTTCCAGAAATTCTCCTTCCATTCTAGATAAAGTCAGAGTAAACTCAGATGGGAACGCAGCAGAGAAAAAGGTTTTTGGATTATTCACAGCAAGCCAGTGGGCCTACTTCCTGCTGGACCCAGACGGCGTCACTCTTTGTCTGATGTTTGTGCTGACTCGGACAATCTTCTGCTGCGTTCATCACATGTGAAGGAAAAACTGTGGAGAATGTCCAGAACTAGATCTCCAGACAAAGTCTGGAATTCCAGACTAAAAACAACACATACACTCATATTTATGGTATCGAAATATTTAGAATTGAGAATTTAATTCTAAATATTTAGAAGTTTAGAATATTCGGATATTCTAAACTCCAGTACTTTGGAACTCACATCATGTTGAGCTCAGAGGAGCAGCTTCAAGATGCATTCAAGACATCTCTTAAATTTCATCACTTCAGCAAACACACATAAAGTCCTGTCACTAAATACCACCTCGTGATAACAGATGCACCACAAATCCGGTAGTCACTGGACTAGAAGTTGTTATATTCATGTAAGCATTGATAAAATATGTTTTGAATGAATTTTTAATATGTTTTGAAAAGTCATGGTAACTGATTAACTTTTTATTATCATGCAAATAATGAAATACTCAAGTATTTAACTAGTAAATCCCTAGTTTATATTCCGTGGTATGTAGCCATGTTAATATGTTTAAATTATCTGAGATTTCTGCTTCCAGACCAATACTTTCAGTGTAATGTGTCTTTCTGGAAAAATTCATAGACACTGCTTTAGCCTTTGCTGCCTCTCCTGTATCTCTACTGTAAACCTTTCAAAAAATGTACTGTGTCAAAGAGAAAAACTATGTCTATCTGTCTGTCTGTCTGTCTGTCTGTCGTGTTTAGGCAGGATTATGCAGAAATTACTAGAATTACTTAGTGAGGTATGGGACAAGAAAAAACTATTAACATTTGGAGCAGATCTGATTGAGGGGTGGATGCAGGAATTGATTTTCTTTAAAACTAGTGCAGTACCCATTCACTATGTGCCTCTTGTGTGCATTTTGAGTGTGTGTGTGTGTGTGTGTGTGTGTGGTTTTTTTTCTAAAGGAAGTAAGTAAACTTAAGGATTCACTAAAGCTCCAAAGAACGTAACATAAGATCTCTTAATATTTCTTTTCCAAACAATGTCAAATCAGAAATGACGCCCTAAATAATTCACCTGCCAAGTCTGAAGCTGTCAACATTAACATAAAGTTATTTGATGAACAGGAGACCAGTTTGAAAAAAATAAAATAAAAATCATAAAAAGGAAAGATTTGCTGTGAATCTGAATCTCACAATGAAAGTTTTTCTAACTATTAAGAAGTGTTTGCACGCCACCTGCTGGTGCATTTTTACAATGCACTTCATTATACATTTATCAGCTGATAGCCTGTGTTAAATATTTGTTCAGTAAGGATCATAAACTAGTTTGTAGTAGTAGTATGTAGTACTACTTCTATTTCTACTTCTACTGTCAGTGCAGCAGGTTTCCACTTTCACTCCTTTTTTAAATAGTCCAACTATTTGCAGTAAGAACACAAACAACAACAGTGTAAACATGGCAGGACTGTTTGTGTCAAATGACCGGCTGAGCAACACGTAATATTTGTACTTATATGTTTCAAAGCACCATTCCTACACCACCCGGGACATTTCATGTCAAATCAGAGAGAATCCAGGGAAATGGCTGAAATAAGGCCTGTCAATAGTTTTTGTTAAGCTACATTTTTTTATTTGTTTACTTTTCACATACTTCCTTTATTTTAAAATTGAACATCTATTATATAATAAACACTAATCTTATACAAACAAATATATTATTATACCAGGCCACATGAACAAATATGCTGTCATTTATTTTCTATGACACAGAGAAGGTATGACTGATCATTTTCATGTAGAAATCAGATTTAGAACTTAATGACAAATGAAATGATACACAGGCTGGCTTTAAAGGATTTCAGTATACAGATAATATTAAAACACAGTAAAATATATTAATAGCCAAACGTGGCCTTAAAGGTGAGACATATTTATTAAGTAATGTGAAAATGTTTAATTGGAACAAAAGTAATTGACAGGCCTTAACCTAAACAAACTAAGACAGCGCTCTGACAACCTTCTCTGGTGTGACCTGGAATGACTTACCTGTGACTGGGACTGGGACTGTGACTGGGACTGGGACTGTCCTTTGGAGCTTTCAAATGCGTAGATTTTCTCCTCACTCATGCGGTCAGTGTCAGCAATAACATAGTGTCGAGGTGTGTAAGCTGCAGACAGGCTCTCCAACAGCCGCAGAATCTCTGTAGTGTGGCCACCTGCAACATCCACGAGACATACTGTCAATAACACAACACCTCAGATGGGATAGAAAACAACTATATGGGTAGATGTAAGAAATTTCATCAACTTCATCATCTCATCATTGAAATAAACATGAATGGGGGAATTAATAACACTTCAAATGAGTGTTTAGAAATGCTGTCTCACCAACATACAGTCCTAGGGATTTATTTTGAAGTGCCACAAGTGGAAGACTGTGTGTGTTTTTCACTTAAACTAAATTATTAAGTGAAAAATAAGATTTTATAGCAGATATTATCCAAATAATATTGTGAATCACAATCATTTTGGTCAGGATACTGCTGATTTTTTCAATTAGACTTTTGTCTGCACAGCACAAAGATAATGAGGATGAAAAGTCTGGGTCTATTATTAAAACACACTTTAAAGCACAAACAGTAAATGTTTTAAGAGTATTGGTATGACCAACAACTCATTCTACTGCTTTTGGGGCTTTTCTCAAAACACTTGGATCTCAAAACACATTGTTTAATAAACGCCTTTAAAAATTACCTGAGCATGGTTTAAGAGTAAGCTTGTTTGTATTTGTGTGATACCATTATTTCAGGAATATTGTTTTATTGCACAATTGTATATATTTGTTTGTTTTTTTTACTTTGTAAAGCACTTTGAAACCTTATTTTGAAAAGTGCTGTAGTGTTATCATTATTATAATTGCCATCCTTATTCATAATAATTATGATAATAATAAAATACGTGTATTACTATTTGCTCGATATGATTATATTATTTATTTATAGTTATTATTATTGTTAATTGTGAGTGAGTGTTGTTTTGCCTGAGGTTGATCCCTCCACCCACAGCCTCTCCTACGTGGTACAGTCCTACCAGAGGAAGAGAGGCCTTTAACCCACGAGATTTATCACTCGTGGCTCCAGAATGCTACCTTTGCTTCATTAATTACAGGATTGTTGACGTAAGAAAGAGAAACGTTTATGTGAAAAACGTCAAAAATAATAATGGCACCGGGAAAAGTCTCCAACCAAAAATAAAAACACCCCTATCCAGTGTTTTGGTACAGTACAGAACGTGACGTGACGTGGCTGTTAGCATGGACGCTACGGAAGTCAGCTGATATTAGATCATATTTAACTTAACACGAAGCCTGTGGAGTCGTGACGTACAACACACATGTGATATAATATCAATATTACTGATGCACCACTTAAACTTAATGGCAACAGAGAACGACAGCCATGAACGTGAGACAGTCTCACTGACGTTACCTGAACCCGCAACAACCAGGACAGCCACAGGACCTTTGGCTCCAGGTTTATGTTTCGATCCAGTCTTCACAACTACGTATAACCGAGTAATAAATATCACGCAGAGAAGTAAGACAGAAAACACGACAGCTTCCAGAAACATCTCTGCGGTTCTGCTCGGGTTGTATTTACAAATCCCACCATGTGAACAGAACGTACACACTGCCCCCTGCTGTTCGAGAAAGATAGAACAGGATACTTTCAGTGTCTTTTCTCATGCATTTCACACTGTGAACCACAAACAATGATTCTGTTCACTTCTGATGATTAGTCATTTTAATATATTTGCCATCACACATTGAACATCATATATATCATATATATGTAAATATATATACATATATATGTATGTATATGATATATGAAATGAACATGTAAAGAGAAGAATCAAAAACGTAAATTATTCTCTTTCTCGAAAAGGAATACAATATTAGTTTTAGTATTCACTTTTATAAAAGGATAAAGTATGAAATAATGTAAGATCATATTATACATTATATATTATGATAATAATAATGCAATGGTCTCAGGTGCCTGAGCTGTGCAGTGACGTCACAGATAACTGTACACACTGCAAACACAGCAAACAGTTATAACCATGCAGGATTGTGAGAGGTGATGTGACATCATGATTTTTATAATGACGTGCACGTGTCAACATGGCCTCATCGGTCAGGAGGCTTGGTTTGTGTGTTTTATTCTGAAAATAATAGGAAGCACTTCTGTGCAAATGAGAGCTGCTGTCTCCGACAGTGCATGAACGCAGCACATGGTCAGACAGCGCGGGGGCTGAGCTGAGCATCGCCACCAGCATCAGGGTGAGGATGAGGATGAGGATGAGGTTCGATTACAGCCGACAACTGGTCAGCGTCTCCGCCTCTGCCGCAGCATCAGCAGCATCCGCGTGAGTGACAGGTGGGTAACACACTGTCACACTCAGTCAGACGTGATCTGTGAGTCGTTGAATATGTGCGCGTGTTCGTTTTTCTCATCTGCCGTGCTGCAGCGCTACAGGTGCACACGCACGCACGCACGCGCGCGCAGACACTGGTCTTGTCCTTGGGAACACAGCTGAGGGAAGGTCGTTACCATAAGATGTCCACTGGTGAGCGTTTGGTGACACACACACACATTTTCGCGCAGCATACTTACTGAGGACACTCGGAGACATAATGTACCATCGAAACTAAATGCCTAACCCTTGACCTAATCCTAACCTAAACCCAATTCTAATCCTAACCCTATAACCAGATTTGAAACCCCAGAAATTCTCCAAAATGTCCTCACTTCCTATGGTTTATTCATTTTTTTGGTCCAAACAAAACACACACAGGTTTGCACACCTATTCTTCCTGGAACTCTGCATTGGCTTCCATTCACTTGGACAGTGGAAACAAAGCGATAACCAGTTAATGCCTAACCTTAAGCTTAACTACACCTTAACTTAACCATTTCCTCAGACATGAGGTTCTGCACAGCTCTTCTTCTCAGGACACTGTATAGAGTTCCATTCATTTGGACAGCCCACCAAATGTCTTATCCCTAACATTAACCGTTACTAGTTAATGTTTACATACATATGTATATACAGTATATATATATATATATATATATATATATATATATATATATATATATATATGTATATATACATATAAACTCATGTGTGCTGTATTTGTCTATGAATTGACACATAATCAGTATTATTGACTGTGCTATGTCAACAACCAACTGAATTAAAAAATGCCTGCCAGCAGGGACATAAAGAAGCAGATTTTAGCCACTTACCAAAAGGTTATGTTATGCTGTTTGTTTATTTTCTAGACTGGAAAGTTGTTCTCTTCGTAACCACTCATATCAAAGTTCAAAGCACTTTCACAGCACACAGGAGCAGTTCATTTCTTGCACGTCCATCAGCAGATACATGGTCAGTTTACCAGTGATCGTGTGGAGGATGTAAATATTAAATTCCCATGAAAACCTAAATATTGCTGCTGTAATTTCCTTTGTAGACCCTCTGAACTCTTCCTGAGCAGAAAAGCAGAGGAGAAGAAGTGAAAGGATGGACTCCATCTCTATGATGAGTGGTAGCAGAAGCCACGTGTCCCTGACAGCCTCCTCTTCCTGCTTCTCCTCCTCCTCCCACCACCACTTCCACCACACCCAGGCCTGTTTTCTGCCCAGCTGCATGAGGAATGGAGTTGCAGACACAGGTGCTGCATGTCTGGCTGCCCAGCCCACAGTGGCCATCCTGGGCTCAGGTGACTTCTCCAAGTGCCTGACCATCCGCCTGCTGCGTCATGGTTTCCATGTGGTGGTGGGCAGTCGTCACCCCAAACAGGCAGCCCAGTCGTTTCCCCATGTGGTGGATGTGACACATCATGAAGACGCTGTGGGGAAGGCAGCTATTGTGTTCCTGGCAATCCGCCGGGAGCACTACTCTGTCCTGTGGGACCTCAAACATCTCCTGGAAGGTAAATAACACAATTGATATATAATATATATGTATATATATATATATACATATCTATGTACGTAAATGACAGAGTCCTGTGTGTTTAACTTGTGCTTCAGGAAAGATCTTGGTGGATGTGAGTAACAACAGGAGGCTGAACCAGTATCCAGAGTCCAACGCTGAATATCTTGCTTCACTGCTGCCAGACTCCGTCGTGGTCAAAGGCTTCAATGTCATCTCAGCCTGGGCCATGCAGCAGAGCTGCCCCAAAGATGCCAGCGCACAGGTACCAACATCCACCAACATCCACCAACATCCACCAACAACCACCAACATCCACCAACACCCACCAACATCCACCAACATCCACCAACAGCCACCAACACCCACCAACATCCACCAACACCCACCAACACCCACCAACATCCACCAACATCCACCAACATCCACCAGCATCCACCAACATCCACCAACATCCACCAGCATCCACCAACACCAACAACCACCAACAACCACCAACACCCACCAACACCCACCAACATCCACCAGCATCCACCAGCATCCACCAACAACCACCAACACCCACCAACATCCACCAACATCCACCAGCATCCACCAGCATCCACCAACATCCACCAACATCCACCAGCATCCATCAACATCCACCAACATCCACCAGCATCCACCAACATCCAACAACCACCAACATCCACCAGCATCCACCAGCATCCACCAACATCCACCAACATCCACCAGCATCCACCAGCATCCACCAGCATCCACCAACATCCAGGCAGCATCCACCAACATCCACCAACATCCACCAACATCCACCAGCCAGCATCCACCAACATCCACCAACATCCACCAGCATCCACCAACATCCACCAACATCCACCAGCATCCACCAGCATCCACCAACATCCACAGCAGCACTCTCACAACAACAAACCTACCACAGAGGTTCACACTGAACATTTCAACACATTATTTAGTCAAGTCAAAGTTGATTTCTAAAGCACATTTAAAACCATAGTAGAGCAAATGTCTAAGCATATTAAATATATAACAACAGATAATAAATAGACAACATAATATTGCACAACAGCACATTCTATCTTTTAAGTCTCTAACTCAGTTAGAAGAAGTGTGTCTTTAACAGTGATGTATCTGTGCCATTTCACATGATGATGTGTTAGGATTTGTGTTTCTTCTCAGAGGAGGAGGTGGCAGCCATCTCTGACCCATTCATCCTCTCATAATTTAGGCACAGATTATAAAAAAGCTCCTATCATATTAATGCAGGACATTGACAATAACAGAACTGCTGGCTGTAGATCAAACCTGAAATAATCCCTCAGCCTGTGTGGTTTGGATTATAAAACCTCAGTCTCGACACTTCTTAAAGGGATAGTTCGTTATTTGAAGTGTCGTGACTGACACATAGTTAGTGCTAACTGTATTTTGCATGTCACTGGTGAACCACCCTAAGACCAGAACCAGACTGAGACACAGAGGCTCAGCATTGTTAGCACTCAGGGACACAGTAGACGACTTCTTGTCTGCTGCTGCCTCATTAGGTAAGATTGCGTCTCTAATTTAGGGCCCTATGATTTCTGTGAGGTGGACAGGATCGCGGAATTGAGCAATAAACATTGAATCCACTGTTAGACGTGGAATTTTGTGGATTTGTCATAATCTGAGCCAATATTCCAGGGGGGACCTTGATGGACCAGCGCCGCTTCCCTTCACAACAAGACAAACATGCCGTCTAAAAGGTTATGACACTCAAAAGTAACTCTTAAATTCAGAGCGGAGTGCGGTGATTGATATGTTGCTCTGTAAATTCTGCCAGCACACAGTCGACTGTAGCTTCTAAAGCTCATAAGAACAGGGAAAAATGCAGCACACGTCGAAAAACATGAAGTGTCCCTTTAACAGCAGTTCTGAATGACGTTGCTGTGATGTGTGACAGTTGGTAGATGTGATATATGATGTCATGAACACTGCACTCTGTCGTGTAGGTGTTCGTCTGCAGTGACTCGCTGGAGGCACGGCAGCAGATTATGGAGTTAGCACGCCAGCTGAACTTCCTGCCGGTGGACATGGGCACCCTGTCCTCTTCACGGGACATTGAGAACTTGCCCATACAGTTATTTTCCAGCTGGAGGGGCCCTGTCCTCGCTGCCGTGGCCCTCTCCATCTTCTTTTTCGCGTATTCTTTTGTGCGCGATGTCATTCACCCATATTTGAAATACAAGAAGAGTGACTTCTACAAGATCCCCATAGAGATGGTGAACCGGACTCTGCCCACTGTTGCTATCACTCTTTTGGCCCTGGTGTACCTGGCGGGCCAGCTGGCAGCGGCCCACCAGCTCTATTATGGAACAAAGTACAGGCAGTTCCCACGTTGGCTGGAGGGCTGGCTGCAGAGCCGGAAACAGATGGGCCTCCTCAGCTTCTTCCTGGCTGCTGTGCACGTCCTCTACAGCCTCTGTCTGCCCATGAGGAGGTCTGAGAGGTACCTGCTGCTCAACAGTGCCTACCAGCAGGTCAGTACGATGCACGTCTTTGACCTGAGGAAATATTTGATTGCAGTTTGCAACTATTATAATGTCCCATTTCTAATCTGGAGTTTGTACAATTGTTAACAAAGCAGCTCAACATTGCTCCAGACTGTTCTCTCTGGTTGATGAATTCAAAGCAGATTAAGATCAAAAACTAAAGGAACCAAAGTACGATTATAATATTGCAGTCCTGACTCTTTTCTATAATTCTAATGTTAAGTTTAATCTCAGAATTCTGTTCTGTTATTTCCTTGCTTTGTTGCACGATGAAGCTCGTGATGAATTCCATGTTGAGCGTCCTCTGTGTTGACAGGTCCACGCTAACGTGGAGAACTCCTGGAATGAGGAGGAGGTGTGGAGGGTGGAGATGTACATTTCCTTTGGGATCATGAGTCTGGGGCTTCTGTCGCTGCTAGCCATCACCTCCATTCCTTCTGTCCACAGCCAACTCAACTGGAGGGAGTTCAGCTTTATACAGGTACTGAGCTACAGTAAAACCACACAACACATCCACTTGATTGTGTGTCAAGGAGTAAGTAAGCATACAACAAACCAGTCACTGATCATCAAACTGGAATACACACACACAGAACTCAGTGTGTAGTTCAGGTGCAGAAAACTCCTGACTGTGAGGACAGGCACAGTCTGTACAGCATCACAGTTTTACCGCGACTTTTGCGACAATTGGCAAAGAACATAATCCAAAATAGAACAGTTCTATTGCAGCTTTTGTGATTTGAAGTATGTTTAAATACCTCATATAACTCCACCTCCAAAATTCCAAACTATCCCATTAAGTGTGTTTGAGTCCCACAATAAAAACATCTGATAGAAGAGCACAGACCTCCACCATGGGTAAACACTGTATTTTACATACCAGCACCTAAAAGGTTAACATTGATATCCACTGGATCTGTACAAAACTACTTTATAGCTATTACCATCTAACATAAGCAATGCATTCTGATCTGTTAAGATGTGACTTTCCATGTCAAATTCATAATCTGAATTAGATCTGATGAGTTTTGACGGATGCTATATCGACTGTAAGAGATCGTGATTTCTTGAAAATGTGATCATTGTTTGTGATGTCATCAGTGGTTAGACTGTTACTTACGACACATCAAAATAAATTCAGATTGACACAGAGGTAATTAACAGCAGAGGTTGTTAGATATGATGACAGCAGTTGTGTGTCTGTGTGTGTCTGTGTGTCAGTCCACTCTGGGCTACATCGCTCTGCTCATTGCCACCCTCCACGGCCTGCTGTTTGGATGGAAGCGGGCCTTTGAGGAGGAGTCGTACCGCTTCTACCTGCCGCCCAGCTTCGTGGTGGCGCTGGCCCTGCCCGTGTGTGTCATCCTGGGGAAGGTGGTGATGCTGCTTCCATGCATTGCCCAAAAGCTCCACCGGATCCGCCGAGGCATGGACAGCCGTCAGTACCAGTGCCGGCGCCTGGAGCCGGTTGGCTCGGCTGCCCACGTTTCACCCGAGAGAGTCACCATCATGTGATGGATCCGCTCCGTCACTGGGATTATCACACATACTGCCATGTGCCATGCTGTTTTACTGAAGCAGATAAACTATGCTGTATTAGAGATTCTCACTTTGTGAAAATGATTCTTATTTTGTTATTGTGAATAGGAATAAAAGGTATGAAATGTTCATATCAGGATATGCTTTAAACTCATAATATCCCATTTAAACACACTGAAAACAGTAATCTTACATTTAGCTAAGAAGAAATAGTTTATTTTTTTGATTCATAAATGAAATCACATGGATCATTCTGTCCATACGCTCCTTCATTTGGTTCGTATCAGGAAAAGCTTTCAGAATTTCTCCACATCTCAGAGTTTACAGATGCAGAGGAAACAGATGAGCTCATTTTTACTGATACTGACCATAACCTTTGATTCCAAATTACCATTTCGTAAAAACAAGTCATGTTTTTTTAGCTGCTATAGCTAATAACCATGTCATGTGATTATCCTGAGCAAAATCATTTAGATTCATCATATCACATCGTATTGTGATTATTGTAAAAATCTGCTTTAAAATCTCGTTTTGAATTTTAAGATCATCAGATGCAGAACTATGGAATTATAAATCTTTAGGTCTGAATGTTATTGAGCTGCTAAACATCGGGATTATCGCAATAATGAAAATTCACCACAGTTAACTTGTTGTGTGTTTTATCGTGATGTGCGATAAAATCATCTCCATTGTTAACGGTGTTTGTTTTAGTAACTACAGACTCTTTCATGCTACATTTGATCATTACTGAACTGTCTGAACTGCCGTGTTACACCAGTACTTACGGTATGTTGTGGCTGATGTCACTGAGACAGTGTTGTGCTGGGAGTGAATTCACCGCATTGAGAAGTACGGAAAAAAAACATGGCCGCAAACATATCTCAGGCTAGCCAGTGTTAGCCTCTTGATGGTATTTTGTTGCACACAAACAGCTTAACGACACGTCTATGGTTAAAAATGAAACAGTACTATGTGTACGACTGATTTACTGAGATACAAATATGATACAAGTGCTATTACGCTAAAGGTAGCAGAGGTTATATGCTAGCAGCCGTCTTGGAAACTCCTTGACCTCGGAAATTCCGAGTTCTGACAACAAATGGAATGCACCAGTGGACATTAGTTAGTTATATGATTAGTGTAGACATCAGCTGAAATCCATATGAAGTATATTGTATTGTCTCTGCTCAGATGCTAACTCAGGAGATGAGATAAGATGAGTTGTCATTGTATTGACCTCTATCGGGAAATTCAGAAATGAAGTGATCTCAGTGTCAGTGCTCGGATTCTGATATGGCTACATATCTGATCACAAGTCTGATTAGAATATCTGATTTCTGTGTCCACACGGTGACTTCAGCCTGTACATGGCAGAGACAGCGGTCACAGGTGGAGTGTTGTAGTGACGTACAGTTTTAACTGGAGGCTTGTCAGATCTCTTTTTAATCTAACAGCTCATAGTAAAGTCAAACTGTCTACTGTCCTCACGTTCTGCTCATCCTTGTTGTCATTTGTGTGACATGTTCTTGTCCTGATGTATGTGTTGATTGAGAAATATGAGGTCAGAGATGTGATACTGCAGCAGGTAATACTGTGTCAGTGAGATTCATGGACTCACAATTCAGTGTCGGTCATGGCACATGTTTGTGTTGTTTCATACAGTCAGTGAAGCTGCAACAGCAGAGTGAATGAGTGAGAGTGTCAGCCTCATGATACACACAGTTAAGATGATCTGATGTGTGTGTGTGTGTGTAAGCTGTGGGGTATAACACTGATGTCACTGTTGGAATAATAGTAAACAACTAGAGTACGCTGACGCTACAGTCGGAAGATGATTCACTCTTTATTAATGTCACCAGTAAAAGTACTTTGCTGACTTTCCTTCCTGGAAGGGATGGTTCAGGTTTTTCTGAAGTGTGGTTGTAGTTATACATAGTCAGGGCTGTGGTTCCCATTCCAGAACCTGGCACGCTTACTCTCACCGAAAACATGGCTGCCAGCAGGGACAAAAGGAAAAACAGATTTTAGTCTTAGCTATCTTAAGAATATGTCTGCTGCTGTGTTTTATATGAGACATCCTTTGCAGAAGAAAACTGAAGTTTGTAAAGTCACAGTACTGTAAAGTACTCACTCCCTGCACCAAAGTCCACAGAGTTGTTGACACACTGCTGCTTCCATTAGTCATTTCAAATGTGTTATTTTGTGACCTAAGTGATTAAATCCATCAATTACATTTACCACGAGTGAATTCACAGCAGTCGACAAACATGCTGATTTTCTCCATGGGTTTTGGTGTGGGAGAGTGAGCAGTTTCCAGATTAAAAAAACTGTCTCAGTTGGAGGTCTTAACATATTTGGACTTAAGCAGCGTAGATGTCTTCTCAGGTCTTTCATTGAGAGGCTAAAATAGTTTCCGTGGCACCCAGGATTTCAGAGAGAGCAAACGTCTTATTTTGTCATGTATTTGAACCTCAAACAACACTTTGAAAAACCCAAACTCTTCATTTTTGAACAGTTTTTTTTCCCCCTCTTGCATCAACAAATAAAAGTAAATGTTGGAGCTGGAGCGTGGTTCATGTCTCTGCACGTGTATTCTCTCACTCTACACAAAAGTGTAAAATGGCAGCCGTGATATACATTAGCTGACATATTACCAGCAGTGATGATGTGCAGAATTATAACATGTGAGCCAATAACAGGCCCGTGAACAGAAGCATAGCATGTGAAGTCAGAGCCTGTCGGCTCACTCAGAAGTGTCCAGCAGGGGGCTCTGTTTTTATTTTTACTTTTTTTAAAAACCAATATCCAATGACAAGTTTATAAAAGCAGATATAAGGTCTGTCTGACTGAAAAGGATGAAGTTAATTAAATCTGAACACAAGGGACTCAGCATGAATACAATAAAATAAAATAAAATAAATCAAGTTTAACAGGACCACAGCTATCTCAACATAAATCTCATACTTGTGCTGCATTAGAATGGTTGTTAAATTAGGATTTAGTGCCATCTATAGGAGCAGAATTGCATATTCTATTCATTTCAGTATCCTCTCGCCCTCCACACAATATCAGTATAAAAACCAGGAATCCCTTTGCTAGAGTCAGTGTAGAGTCATTCGTCCATATGTACTGTACAAACATGGAGCTGACAATAAATCGATGAAAATATAATACTATGTAAATACTATGTTTAATACCAGTTGATTATTTATACATTTCATATTTAAGACGGCCCTTTTACTATATAAAAGTTGCCTGGGTCACTTTTCCAAGTCAAATGTAAAAGAACCTTTTACTTTGAAATCAGTGCATTAGGTTGGGCTCTGTGGTTCTCTCTGTATAGTTTATGCAGATGTAGAGTTTCACAGAGCTGTCAGAAAGCTGTGGATATGAACACATGAACCTCTGTTCCTGTGTGGAACTGCTGTAGGAGTCACTGACACATACAACCACTGAGAACTGCCACGAGACACCAGGAAATTCACATTTAACAACATAACAATAGGCTCATGCCTAAATCTCCAATTTAAAAAATTATGTTTGCAGTTATATCTCAGTTCACAGCATTTTCAACCCTGAAAGTCAAGTTTCTAAACTTCTCACTCTTTCAAATCTCTAGAGAACAGGAACACAGTGGCTGTTGTTTTATTGCTGCATTGTTTGCTGTTGTAAGTGTGTCACCTATGTCAATCTGACCAAAGGATTTTAAGCAGCAAAGTCACAAAATAACACGTTTTAAACTTGTGAATCAGCACTTCCTGTGCGCTGTGATTTAAAAATCAGTGATTTTCTCAACTGACAGTGCAGTGAGTGAACAATTAAAGCAACACAAATGTCATGGCAGCATAATATAGCTTACATATTTAGACGTGAGCACAAACACATTTTATGAGGTCATCCTTTTGGCCAAAATCTGTTTTTCCTTGTGACCTCGAGTTAAAAAAAGAAGAAGGTAATTTGCACATATTGTATTATAAAAATAATTTTAATGAAAACACACACTGAAATCTCACAGTACATCCATGGCATCATAAAACATTCACAGCATTTGGATTCATTAACTTAAGAAAAAGGGGCTAAAACAAAGTCAGTTAGAAACGTTCAATGTGACTAAGTTAAGTAAATTGGTTAATGACACGGAAGTAAACAGAAAGAATAAAAACATGAGTTTTGTGATGCAACAAAAACTAATCCAGTCTCGTCTCTGTTTAATCCAGAATGACAAACTTCATCCATCGTTGCTGGACATTTTAAAGACGAGCTGTTTGAACTCACACCCACTGATACAAACAATACCATTCACTGGACACTGTAACCGTATGCGTGAACTGAGACCACGTGATCTGTGTCTCCAGGCTGACTTTACTGTGTCACATGGAACAGCACCATGACAACGGGAAACGCTGTCAAACTGAGCACGAGTCTTTGGTCCTGTGACACTAAAACGACCCTAAAAATCTAAATCCACGAAGCCACGGGCGTGCAGCAGTCCTGACTCCACTCACGCGTGGGAGCGCAGCTGCTCCAGCTGCTGCAGCAGCTCCTGAGCGCTGGGTCTACACCGGGCATCGCCGCTCCAGCACCGGCTCAGCAGACTTCTGCACAGGCGGCCCTGCTCAGACCGGAACACCGGGGACTCGTGGACAGGCGGTCGCAGATTCTGCGCCACGACCGCATACACGACGTGCTGCCTGTCGCCGGTGTAGGGCTGCTCTCTGGTCATCAGCTGCCACAGCGTGATCCCGAAGGAGAAGATGTCCGCCTTTGGAGACACCGCCTCTCCCTTCAGCAGCTCCGGCGCGCGGTGCGTGTACGTGCCGCCCACGTGGCTCAGCTCCGGGCCGATGACGCTCACTTCGCATCCGCGCTCCAGTTTAAAAGAACACCCGAAATCCACTATCTTGCAGACGTCGTCGCTAGTCACGAGCACGTTGGCCGGTTTGATGTCCAGGTGCACCACACTGTGCGCGTGGAGGAAGCGCAGGCCGTGCGCAATGTCCGTGGAATAGCGCAGCCACTGCTCCTCCTGTAGCTCCGCGGAGTCGTATATGACCTGTTGCAGGTTCCGGTCCCCGACGTACTCCATCAGGATCATCCCGATGCAATCGTCATCCCCAAAATCCGCGGGCACGCACGTGGTAGCCGCGATGACGCGCACGATGTTCCCGTGGCGCAGGTGCGCTGCGTTCAGCTCGGCCCAGAAGCTCTGCCGGGACGCCAGCCGGTTCTTGGTGCATTTCTTGACCCTCTTCAGCGCAGCGGTTTGTCCGAGGTACTCGGCCCGGTACACGGAGCCGAACCCGCCGGAGCCCACGGGCTGCAGGGAGCGCAGCTCCTTCCAGTAGATCACAGAGGACCAGAGCCGACTGGCGACCCTCTCGCCGTGGAGCCGCTCCGTGGGGACTTGTAACGTGGAACCGTGTTTGGTCAGCGGGCTGCTGCAGGCTCTAGTGTCCAGAGACGGGTAGATGTCTCTGGGCAGCAGGCGGGTGACGGGGATGGGGGAAGGCATGGCGCATGTTCTGCAGATCAGCTGGAGACTCACAGCTTTTAACACACACACACACACACACACACTGAGCCACACTGCCACTCAGTGTTGAGGAGTATGTAATGCTCTCAGTCTGAGTTCAACGGGTTCATCCCGCCGGTTCAACTCAGTTTAGTGTGTGTGCAGCAGGGGAGGACGGTAACATGAGCCACCCTTTGCGTTCTGTGTGAGGTGAAGAACAATCATGTGTTTGTGTGTCAAAAAAAGTTACTACCGCGCGTGCGTGTGAGTGAGTGAGTGAGTGCGTGTGTGTGTGTGTGAGAAAGAGAGCGTCAGCCACAATGCACTGTGTGCTGCACTACAGTTTCAAAGTGGACATAAGTTTGACAGAGTTGAGCACGAGGCTGTGGGAGGGTTTAGGGAGGCAACATGTAAGTCACTCCACTCACTGTTTCTCCCTGAGCACAACACATGAGCGCGCACACACACACACACAGTGTTTACATGGACTGCAACATTGTCATGTTAGCCACATTAAAGCTGCAGTATGTAACCGTGTGTTACTGTCCTCTGGTCTTCTAAAGAAACATTAAAGTTTACATGACTTTTAAGCTTCATCTGAAACTACATCATGTTGTTTAGCAGACACTTTTATCCAAAGTGACGTACAAGGGAATTGAGTACAACCTGCCAGGGGTGGAGTTGAACTTGCGACCACAAAGGCTTGTGTATACAAGGTACCGGTCTTAACCACTGAGCCACTCCATCCTCCTTCATCAATCAATACATTAGACCTGACTGTGAGGGAGTGTTTGTGTGTATACAGCAGCAGTGCAAGGGCTTATTATTGTGTTTATCATGGACACTTCTTTGTGTCCATGATACAGTTACACTTCAACCACTTTACTAGAGCAATTGTTACAATTGCCTCCATCTGTCTTGATATAAAAGGAACCACTTCCTGTGTGCAACACGGGAATGATGCCGAGCAACATGGGATCCAAGCGCAGCTGCACGGAGCAACACAGAGAGAGTTGTGTGGAGATAACACACTTAATCAGCATTGTGTGAACTCACCAAACGACTTACTAAAGTCTTAAGACAACAGTCATGTAAACAGCATTTCCTGATGACCTAATATGGAAAAGTTCAGGATCTTTTTCTCCATATTAAAATGTTTGTCTGTTTATAGACGAATCCGGCAAAGAACTGGACGTAAACAAGCCGCCATTGCTGTGGTGGCGTCTCCCTCCAGTATAAGCACGATTAAATGGGAGCTGTCATAAGAAGTGTGCATGTCCAGCTGCTCCAACAGTCGTGGGAAACTTCAACTGAATGTGAACGACCCAAAGCTTGACCTCATGAAGAGCGGCCCTGTCTGCGGCCGTACGGTCTAAATGGATTCCCTGGGCGTGCATGATGTAAGGTGCTGTAACTAGTGCAAACTAATGACCACAATGTAAACAACAAGTCGCTGAGTTAATCAGTGGTGGAGGTCAATAATTACTACTCACTATACTGACATTACATTGGCACCCGCTTAGTTACTTTAAAATCATAATTAGCTACTGAGTCGGCGACAGTTTGAATGAAT
The DNA here is from genome assembly GCF_019176455.1 of Solea senegalensis. Lineage (NCBI taxonomy): Eukaryota > Metazoa > Chordata > Actinopteri > Pleuronectiformes > Soleidae > Solea > Solea senegalensis. The sequence goes on along the minus strand of NC_058021.1, from coordinate 1,241,607 downwards.
ATCCAGACTCTGAGCTGCAGAACGCTGACAGAGAGGGGGTGAGAGTGAGAGAGAGTGAGAGTGAGAGAGAGAGTCTGCAATTTCCTGTTGGAGAAAGCTGCCTCATAATAAGTGGCTACAATAGTTTTCTTTCTTGTTTTCAGTGAGCGTCTATGTTTCTCAGCTCTGGAGTTGTGCACAGTCACGACGTGTCAGTTCTGTTAATGTCACGTTTTACGTTTTATCGGCTCAGCTCGTTTGGAACCTCACCAGAGCAGGAACCAAAAAAGCACCAGGTACCAGGTACTGTCACTGATGGAAAAGCAAGCGAGTCGAGTGATGTCGAGCTGTTAATGAACAAGTGGCTTAAGTCAGGACCCACGGTTGGGTCAGGGGACATTTTCTTGGTTTTTGAAAGACTTTCAGCCTTTTACTCAAGATGTTTTAAATAGGAAATATATAAATGTGAAAATCTCATTCTGGAGTCATGGAAACAATATTTTATTTAAATATATAACTCATAGAAAATAAGCATAATTATATCGTCTCCAGTTTCTTCTTTAGTTTACACGCTGGAGGTTTAAATGTCACATTAACTGACAAGATCTCTCCCATATGTTGTGTGAGTGACAGTCTATGATGAGCAATAATCAGACAGACAGCACGGTGGTTCCTTCTCTTATGTTTATTAAACTTTCATTACATTGTGTTGAAACACTGACGTTGACAACTGCAGCTCTTCTCTCTCATAGCAGCAAGGTATGTAAATCAAATCAGGTTACTCTGTCAGACAATAAATAATCTGCCTCTTTGGATGATGTCAATGTGTAAAACAACAGATAACAGCTGCAGCATTAAGTTACAACCTATAAACATATACATATATATATATATATTCACTTATATATATGTTTATGTGAAATACTTTTGCCTATATTTATATAAAAATACAACAGTAGTTTGTAAAATAGATCTGAAGAAAAAAAAAAAAGATTGAGAATTAGCAATGAGTCCATCATTGACACAGGATGGCATTATTGAAATGCAATGGATAACAGAACCAACATGGCTGGAATGCAGTTTGTCTCTGAACGTCTGAATGGCATCACATGGAGTCACGTTTGTCAGCGGCGGCGCGGGTGTGTCCGTCCACCGTCACTCAGAGCAACCTCCCACCATGTCTCCGATTACACACATCATAACACGCACACACACACACACATCATCATCATCATCATACACACACACACACACACATCATCATCATCATAACACACACACACACACATATACACGCACAGGTGGTGGTGGGGGGAGGGGTTACAGGCAAGTCTGTCAAAACACTACAAAAGTCACAGTACAATAAAATATATGTAGCTATATAGTACAACCAGGCACACACACACACACACACACACACACACACACGCCAACTGTTCAGCTAAACTGGATATTTTGTTGTTTTTTACAAAAGATACATTTCAAAACTAGAAAAGAGGTCTGTAAGCACCGTAAAGGAGCTTGAGAAGTATGTTAGCAGCTTGATCCAATACCAAAACATATTGCAGTATTGCAGTGTTTCTTACATACACATTCAACAAAGTTCACTGGTACCAATGAAGCTTGGATATATATATGTATATATATATATAAATATATATATATGTATATATATATATATATATATATATATATATATATATATATATATGTATATATATATACACACATATAAAATTGATTTGCTAAATGTCTGTGCCTCTCACTGAAGAGCGTCTCCCTAAACTGGGATGTTCATTTCTGTTCATTTGGATTCACTTTAAGATTATGAACCAGATCAGATACCAGACTCCAATATGATATTTTTCTTTTAACTTCAGTCCTCAGTCTGGTCCATCTACTGTCCTGCATCATGCATCACGCATGATCAGAAAAATACACATCACTTATTAGTCTGATGTAAATAATTGCAATTCATGCATAATTCATTACAAATATCTGCTCTTAAACTGACTGATTTTCCTTAAGACAATAAAACAAGTGGAGCCCTCTGCCTGTATTTTACCTTCCTGTAAGACGTCTGCAGTGGAAAGCTTACAGACACACAGGGAACAAACTTGTGTATAAAATATTGTAATATAACAAAAACATGTTTCTAACTTTACATAATAACACCAATTCTTTTTTTTTTGGTGTTTGGAGTTTTGGGGAGGAGCTCTGACTGACCACAGAGCTGAGTGGTGGGATGTATCTGATGTGTCATAATTCTCCTGACCATAATAACTGCAGTTACAATATATATTGTGATAATTGATTTATAGCTTCCACTAAATATAAGCCAGCTCCTTAACTTCTGGTCAGTCGTCGCTAAGGAGAAACTTTTGAGTTTGTAAGTTTTAACGTACGATATAGTAGATTGTTAAAATGTTTACATTAGAGTTTACTGGAAACACACTAACGTGTGTTGTTCCATATACATCGAGTTACACCTGCAGTAAGTCACACAATCACCAACGTTATCTGACATAAATCTTGTCTGGCTATTAACAAAATGAAGTGCTAAATAACTGTCCATTTATGCTTCATAATTGCCGGAGCTCTCACGTGTAATCCAGCAGTTTCCTCCTGGAGGAGCCCGTACAGAGGAGATCAGAGGCCCCTCAGTGAGATACACAGAACACTTGTGCAAGTAAAGCAAAAATGACACTTTGATAGGAAAAAACACTGTCAACTTTGTACCTGTAAAAATAAAACATTTATATTGTATGTACATGTTATTGTTCTCTGACAGAGCTAAATATATATCTATAGCATAATAAAGGTTTTAAACAAAAAAATGTATAGTAGGAAATTCAATTTACAAAAAGTGCTAGTATTACTACACACACACACACACACACACACATATGTATATACAATACATACATACATGTATCAATGTATATGTATATGAGAGAGAGAGAGAGAGGGAGAGAGAGAGAGAGAGAGAGAGGGAGAGAGAGGGAGGCTTGTATCTTATAAAAAAAATACAAATCCACAGATTTCCATAAATGCTCTCTATGTCTCTGTCATGTCTGATCATGTCTCAGGGAGGAGGAGGAGGAGGAGGAGGAGGAGGAGGGCAATTTAACACTTGCAGTTCATCATTAATTTTAAATCCCGGAGCACAAAAACAAGATGAGTAAGTGAGGTAAATGATAACACTATTGGGTTATATATATACACTGCATACATATATATATACACACATATGTATATATATATATATATATATGTATATAAATGTATCAAACATTTCTTCTAACTAGGATGCACTGTGTGTTACCAGCTGTGATGTTCACAGTCCAGTGTCTCGTGGACGTGTAACAATGGTGAGTGTAGTTCTGCAGAACACCTGTGCTACTGTTCACTCTTCACTGATGTCACAATTCACCGACGTGTGTCAGTGTGACAGCAGATGTTTTGATATTTTGGAGCGTCACACCGCCGGTTTATTTTGCACACATCTGATGAGCTTTGCTGTCATGTGACACATGTCCAAACCCGACCAACTCCCCTGGATCGTTATGTTGCACTTGTACGATTCTGCGAACGATTCTGCGAACGATTCTGCGAACGATTCTGCGAACGATTCTGCGAACGATTCTGCGAACGATTCTGCGAACCACAGACATGTGTGAGCTCACTCTTCACGGTTAGTCCAAGTTATAAACACCAACATGTCCTAATGGCAACGTTAAAACACACCGCGTCTAAGTTTTTATCTAAATGAGAAACTGATATAATCACTGCTTATTGATACCGATACCTATCGATACTCTTACTGATACCTTATTGAAAATGTGATGCTGAGGATTTCTGAACACGGAGGTGTGGTGGACGGCTGAGAGGAAGAACAATGCTTTTTACCTCACCACCAGAGGGCGGGCTCTTCTGTTTAAACTAAGACATCTCTGAGGTCAAAGGTTGTAAATGTCATATAATAAACTGCAGCACGCGACTACAAACATTTGTAAGCGACTTTCCAGAAAAACAAACCTGAAGTCACTTACAAATGTTTGTTTGTGCTGCAGTTTTTGAAGCTTGTTACTAAAGTGTAGTTGTGTGTTGTGCTTGTTCCCAGCTCCATGAGTTGTCAATCAGATCTTTTTGTTATTTAAATGCACGATAGTTTGTTCCACCCCTCCCTTTCCCCATGTACTCAATATTTTTCCTGGGTGGGAAGTTGGGAAAACTCAGTCATTTGTTTGTCAGAGCACGTTACTGCTGCAGACGTGTATCTGTAATTTCTGCTGTTTCTGTTATTTGAACGCGGGATCTTCTGTGTGTCCGACACTTGCCTGAATGTCCCGGCTTAAGTTACTTTATACAGTCTTTCTTTATTATATAGACTTTATTATGTCACATAAAAAGCAAAAAGAGGATATTTGTATGTTTATATGTGTATGTGCAAAGTTGAATTGTCAGAGGCTTACTCTGTATAATGTACTTGGCACATTAGTCTAAAACTGATCTGCAAATGTTCGTCATCTGTTTTCAAACCTGGTTCAAGTCCCTCTTGTGGTCATTGTGCTGAGGTTTTCTCAGAGAGGGAAGTCGCTTGTTTTGGGATGTTTTCGTGTTTTTCAGTTCCCTCGTTTAGACGGACTGCTGTGGCTCCTGATTGACTGACTCTCTCTGTAGCTTGACATTCATTCGCTAAAAGTGATGACAACAGCATCTGGAAAAAACAGCTACACATTCACAAGCTGCACCAAAAACACATTTGTGTTATATTTGTGAGAGTTTACTGTCATGTGACTGTCGCGTCGTTTTCAATACATTTATGAAATGAATTGCCTGACGTCAGCAGCTTCATCATCTCTATGGCAACATGAGTTCACACTGTGCTGGATTTTTCTGATTGACGAGTCTAACGCTAGAATTAACGTAACATACATTCCAATAGCAGCATCTTTGGGCCAGATACTTATTCTGTATTTGACCAATGAGGGTTAGAACTGGAATCCTTTTAATAACAGTTCTCCACATCTATCCTTAGTCACATCACGGCATTACAACACACACCGAAGCCCAGTGTTTGGTCTTCAGATCGTCGCTCACTACAGCACAAACACCTGCTAACGTCTGCCTTTTGTCTGAAATGGACACAACCATTCTGTAACGTGACGACGAACACTGTTCAAGCAGCAATCGCAACTCTTTGAGACTGAAGAGTAAGACACAAAAGTATAACCAGCAGCGTCAGAGCACTGGTGATCTTCCATCGTCTGCCGTGTGACACACATTTGTTATTAACAGTGCGCTGAAGAACCCACACACACACTACATGCTGCTCAGTGCCTTCAACCTTCAAGTGACAATTTTGCCTCAAGTACTTTTAAACTTCACACTTGACAAATATCACAAAATGTTTCTTTGCACACGGAACGTACGAGTCCAACGTTTCCCATGGTTTGTAGAAAAGTGAAATAGCAACATCTTAAAGTTCCGTTTGCCAAAAGTGAGTTGTGAGCGTTCAAAATCAGAAGATGGCGTGTGCATTCTCACGTATTATTCGCATCATCATGAGCATCTGCGACATACACATTTCAGTCAATATCCTGTTCACTGTAGAATATAAGGTAGACTGTGGTCATCAGATCACAGCAACAGCTGGCAAACACACAAACTGCAACAGGACTAAAAACAAACTCAAACATTTGTGTCCTCAGCATTCTGAATGTAACTCTGCTCGTTTAGATCGTCACTGCTGATTTAAGGAGGAAACTCATGTGCTGTCCACAGACGAGGGATACCACCAGCAGCTGCACACAATGCATCTTTACAGCTGAGAGAAAATCGAAATCTAAACACAGTCACTAGAGGTAACAGCAGTTGCTAATGACACGTCAAAGCAATGCATCAGTGCTAACTGTAGTTTACTATTTGATTTTGTTGAAACTTTTCCACTGAATGAATCGGTGTCTGCTCACTTCAACTTTCAAGGGTGAAATGTATTATTGTTTGTACGGATTAGAGTCTGTGTTGATTGATTAAGGCATTAACTGGTCATCAAGTGATAGTTCAGGTGTTTGTAAGTGTGTTGATGTGAGATGAGAGTGCACCATGAAAACATGGCTGCCAAGGAAGAAATGATTTTACACCATAACAAAAGGCTCAGTCTACAGATTTTATGTTTATATTTATGCCACTTTATCTTACCATTAAATAACCCTTTGTATGGTTTGTAAAGTACTCACTCTTATACACCAAAGTACACTGATGAAATGTTTACATGTGGCTTGCAGGGACACAGGAGCTGCTGTTCTACCACTGTGTCATTTAGTGAGTTGTTCTCACTTAGATTTCAAACAAAAAGTCACAAAATAACACGTGTGAACACAACTTCATGAAAAAATCACTCATTTTCTCTACGGACTTTGGTGTGGCAGAGTGAGAGGATCACTTCTCGTGTAGCTTTTATAAAGGGGAGTCTTTTGTTAAGTGGCTAAAATCAGTTTTTCCTTGTGAGCCTCCATGTTCACACAGCACTGACCACATGTATACAGTATACAAACACTCTTTAAAAATACCTGAACTATCTCTTTAAGGATTTAAGTAGCAAAGCTACTGGAGCTAGCGTACTGTGGCTGCGATCGTCGAACCTCTAACTGCATGAAAAGTAATCTCATTGGAATATTTTGAGACTCAGTGAAGGTAAAGTGTGTGTTTAATAACATGTAAAGTTAGGTGTTATTGTTTCACATCCCTGTGCTCATGATAGCAGCAACACTTGATTGACTCACACACATAAGAGACAACTTGATTGGCATGTTTCCTGTCTGTTCATTCTATATCCTCTGTTTGCTCTGAAGAACAAATACTGTAGCGTAAGTGTTGGGAGAACGGCGCACACCTCACATATTTGCCAATTTGAGAATAGCTTATTTCACTTTTAAATGATACATGTTTAAATGGGGGTGTATCACTTTAAATAGCTTATACTGCGTCTTCTTTTTAAGTCCTTAGTTTATTTTGTCTTCAACAACAGGAAAGTTAGGTGGACACGGAAAATGTTAGTTTCTGTGGTTTTTTTCTATCTTAAGTGAAGCGATTACGTTCAGCGCGTTGCCTTCACAAACATTTTTTGCATTCTATGTTTACATTTTCATTCTTTATAAAGACCTTCTCAAATACAATGGCACTTGGTACCATACTGTATATACAGTATGTATATGTACATGTATATAAATGCTTGACGTGTTTTTTTTGTCATTTCTGATTGAAGTTTCAGACGTGTGGTTGGATGATGCCGACACATTCAGAGAACGAGCAATGCAGACTCACTCAGTGAAAACATGGGGACACGCGGTAAAATAAGATTTCATGCATGTAAATAAACACTCATCAAATAAAATCTTTAAAAGACGTCTCTCTAAATGTCTTTCAGCTCTGGTTGAGAAAGATAGCTTATTTTAAAATGACTTCCTTTAGTGTTGGCATCTCCTTGTTATGTGTCCTATATTGAATTCTTGTTATTTTATTTAAACTTTAATTATTCCTTCCTTGTTGGTTTCAGTAAGAGTGAGCCTGCCCGTGTTACGCTGGTTCTTAGCTCAGTGGACGCTCATCGTGCAGTCAGTGCCGACAGCCACACTGAGGCCATTTCACTTCATATTGCAAATTCATTTGAATGATTTCACTCCAGCTCAGTCAACACCAGGTGTTGCTCACTACTGTTGATGAGGTGACTGTGTGGTATGAGCCATTAAGACATGCACTGCCTGTAATGGCTGTCTGCAAGTTAGCTACATATTTCCATGTAATATTACTGGGAAAGTGTGAGTGCCTACTTTTATTCTTAAATACACGGAGGATAAATTGCTCAACCAATTTCGTTATAACATCCGTGACAATGACAATAAAGACATTCTGATTCTCTGACACTGAAAACACACACACACACACACACAACACAAGATCTTAGTCAATAACAAAAGTCTATGCTATCTTAAGAATATATCCACTGCTCTATTTCACTGTTAAATAGCCCTTTTACAAGTTTCTTATACCCTTCACTCTACTGCACCAAAGTCCATGGAGAAGATCTGCCTTTCTTGGCTGATGAAGACACACGAAGGAGTTGCTGGTCTACTGCTGGTCTCATGTTGTAAGTTTGTGTCACTGAGGTAAATCTCAACAAAGAAATTCAGACACAAAGTCACATAAATAACCTACTTGAAGTCACTGATGGAGGCAGCAGTGGGTCAGAAACTCCTGTCAGCTGTGGGGATTGAGCCGCGAGTGACACTAACTTCAGTTCAGTTTCCCAATTGGCAGTCATGTTGACACCGTGATGAAGCTGGATCTCAGTGCAGAGGGAGCACTTAGACTCACAGTCAGCGCCTCAAGCCCACTTCAAAATAACTTGCACTATCCCTTTAAGGACAAAAATCTGGCCAAACTAAAAACTGGTCCTTTGAAAATCACGCCACAATAAACAGACATAAAACAAAGGGCACGTGATGCTCGACAACACCACACTGTTCAAAGTGCGATATGAAAAACAAGATACGCTGCAAAAAGTGCCCAAAAACATCAGGTCTTAAAGTTCTTCTGTCTTCTGCTCTCACTGTGATCCACATTACTACAGGTCACGTGACCTGCGGCATGTGGCAGCGCTTCTGCTCTGACGTTTAACGCGGTGCTCAGAGCACAGCTGACCATCTGATGACGACCTGCACGTTAATCTGATTATGAAACTGAAAATGAACCAAGAATTGTGATTTTTTTTTCACATATAAGGATTATTTTGTCACTGTTATGTAATATGCCGATAAATAAAAATGACTGAAACCGTGTGTGTTACATTGTTGCATTTAAGACAGAAGTGCTAAAATCATGTGTCGTTTGCATCTTCTCTCTGTCAATCTGTGTGTGTGTGTGTGTGTGTACTCATGAAGCTGGACATGCACGTCAGTGTGTGTGTGTGTGTGTGCGTTACACCTGATTTATACTCCGTCGCTTGACATTTGTGATAATCATTTGTTCAAAAAAAACCTGAACAACATGTTTCACTTGTCTCCATAGCAACCACACACACCTCCAGCTGTCTCCCTCAGTCACCAGTTTACATGACATCATCCTGACGCTGTCAGTGTGTGTCTTTGTTTCCATACCGTAGGTTTTGAGAGATTCTGAATGTACTTTTACTGAGAGGACAACGAGAGGCGGTGACAGAAATCAGGAGAGCGACGTGGAAAACAAGGTGTCGTTCGAGAGCCGAGTACAAAATGTCTACAATTAGACAAAAAAAAAAAAACGATGATGAGATGAAAGTGGCGAGCGTTGTGCGACGGAGTATAAATCAGACTTCAGAATGCATGTGTTACATACTGGGTCACTGAAAAGCTTGGTGGAAGCGGGGCAGTGTGGTTGGTGTGCTCAGGTTGGATATGAAGGAGGAGGGGAGCCCCTGAAGTGGACTCTCTGCACCCTCTGGGCCCTCAGACGACTGTGGAGGCAGCTGGACGAGAGGAGCGGACTCTTCGCTGGGTTGATAGGCGATACTCTGCCCCCCGCTGCCTCCTGCCTGGTTGTATGGAGGCCCGTTGAGCGGAAGGAAGTTGAAAAGCTGTGAGAAGTCCATCAGAGAGGAGGACGAGGCCAGAGAGTCTCCTGCTGTGGGTGTTGCCACTGATGTGGACATTTTGGACATGGACACGTCCTCACTGGCCCCCTCCAGCCCGCCTCCAGGAGGCTCCAACTCAAGTTTGGAGGAGGGGATTTGGGGTTCTTGGGCTGCAGAGGACGAGGAGGGCATGCTGTTCTGCAGCTCCATCAGGTAGGTCTCCAGTTCTCCCTTTAGATTCTGCTCCCGCTCCTGCGAGGAGACGGCGTATGAGGTCAAGTTGGGGCCCAGCGGGTACTTTAAAGAGAAGGGGTGCGTCGGGGCGGGGAAGGGCTCCGCGTCCAGGACGGGGCCGGCGTACATGTTGAGCTGGTGCGGACGCGGCGTCAACATTCCTGCGAGCTCACCCTTGATGTCCCCAGACGCCAGGTCATAGACAATGGGCTCCAGCGAATCAGCTGGCTCAGTTTTTACCCTCAGCAGCTCCTGGGGGTGGCTCTTCTTCATGTGACGCGTCAGGTGGTCCTTCCGACCGAAGCGCTGGGCACAGTACTGACAGAGGAAGTCCTTGCGTCCGGTGTGCACCACCATGTGTCGCCGCACGTCTTTGCGGGTGTAAAACCGCCGCTCGCAGTGCTCGCAGCGGTGCTTCTTCTCTTTGGTCCCGCCCGAGGACTTGCCTGCGTGTGTCTTGAGGTGTTCTAGAAGAATCCCGGTGCTGGGAAATGGCTGCAGGCAAACTTGGCAGGTGAGGTCTCCATTGTTGGCAGCATGGAGGGCGAGGTGGCGTTTGAAGCCCAGCTTGGTGTTGTAGCTCTTGCCACACTCCTGACAGGTGAACGCCTCCTTGTACGGGTCATGAGTGTGTAGGTGATTCTTTAAGTGATCCTTGCGGTGGAACATTTTCTCACAGTATGAACACTTGTGGTTTTTTTCTGGCGAGTGAGTTGCCATATGCCTTGGAACACAGACACAATCTATGAGCAATCATGTAACTTTTATCACACACACACACAAACACAAGAGCTGAAATGTGGTCATCACAAACACGCTACTGTATGTTAGCCAAAGAGACAGAGAAAAGCAACATGCTGCAGCAGCCGGCTGTGTGATGCTGCCGTGTGTCAGTACCGTAGCAGCTTGTATTTGGAGACGAAGGCCTTGGTGCAGTCGGGGTGGGAGCAGCGGTACGGTCTCTCTCCTGTGTGAGAATACGAGTGCACCTTCAACTTCTCCAGACTGTTGAAAGCCTTCTGACACTCCTGGCAGGGGAAGTTCTTCTTCGGCTTTCCCTCCGCTCTCCTGCGCCTCCCGGTGGGTGCCGTGAACTTGGCTTTGTCCAAGATGTGGTCACGGTGGCCCTGGGTTCCTGTGGCCATGGCACCTTAAGGCAGACCAGCTACATGGACAGGGGCACTGTGACCAACTAGTACTGATGCAATTATTCTATCCAGTTTTATGAGCTCAACACCACCCGGACTCAGGAGCCTGTGAGACAGAGACAGAGACACAGAGAAGAGAAGACATTTCATTTCAAGGTGTCCACCTGGTCCGTGACATCACACATGATAATATTTAAAGTATTTATTAATTACCGAACCATAACCTCTAAATCACAACCACAGACACAGGTATCATGCACAAATAACCCTTAAGCTAAATGAACATGAATGTAAAATAATTCTGTTCAAGTTGTTTTATTTTAAAATATTTATGAAACAATATTATAAATAAAAGAAGTGTGGTCATGTAAATTCCACATTGTTAAAAACAAATGAACAATAACTGATTACTTTACACAGGCACGTCAGTATAAACATGTGTGTTTAGTCATAAATCCCAGATAATAAAACATTGTAATATGGAGGTGAGTATTTTCCTCCTCCAGTATTAAAGATAAACAAACCCAAACAAGCTCAGTTCTCAAAAACATGAACATACAAAAGCATGCCAAGACAACAGGTGGCAGTATAACGATACATGTAAAGCCTGGTCGACCAATCAGAGGAGAGACAGAAAATACCTCACTACCTGTTCCAGTGGGCAAACAACAAACATAAATGAATTCAGTTCAAAGTGTAGTTTATATTGTTTGGCTTTATATTTAAAGCAATCCCAGATCATATATGTAAATAAATTAAATTAAATAAAATAAATAAATAATAATCATGTATATGTATATCTATTCCTTGCCTACTTCCTATTAGGAATTGAACCTCTTTTTTGTTCTTTATGTTTTCTTTTTTTTATTTCTCTCAGTGTTTGTACTACCTGTGTCTTTAACATGGATAACCAGTATTCCTTGTATTTTCTGTACAATGTACATACGTGATGATGTCACACACTGATGTCACAAACACAGAAGAAAAAAAAACATCCTGATCCTGAAATAAAAGAATGCATTTTTGGACCAAATGCAACTCTGTCAGCTTAAAGAATGAAATATTAGAAGTTATTTTGAAGTAAGTGAAAGGTATAAAAGGCATGAAATAGCATTCAACATGCTTGTTTTGGTCTGTGACATAACCAGTTAACCAGAAAACATTGTATACTGACAACCTGAGAGGAGACATATCGCCACCTACTGGAGCCACCTTGTACACTGGGTCATGGACATTTAGTCCAGTTAAAGTTCTTGGAAAGGTATGTTACAAGCCTGTACATATGTAACAGTTTGAGAACGTTGGGGATTGGTTCCCTTTTATTACTCTGTAGTTGGACAAATGGCGTCCTTGCCAGACGGATCTGTAGAACGGAACCAAATCAAAGGCAGATTCTGGGTTCACCCAGGCTAACCTTGGTGTGGACTGAGCACCAGAATCTTCATAGAACCCGGCAAATGGGATGAGGAAAGTTCCCCTCTACGAATGGTGAATGAGGCCCAAAGCTTTTCTCTCTGTTTACCTTTAGACCTGCACACGATTTCAAACCGTTCACAGTGATTTGACTGAGCAGAGGACAGAGACACACCAGCAGAGGACAGAGACACACCATGAGGTGCAGGTTTCCTTCACTGTGAGCTGACAGTGGAAACACCAGCTTTGTCTCATAGCAACAATGTCTATATGCTTTCCTAAATATGCATCTGAGTAAAAACAATCACTACTTGATAAGACTTGTATTTTAAGTTCAAGGCTACAAAAGATTGTGCATTTATGAAAAGGATAAACATTCTAAATATGAAGTGAGGACCGTCTTTCCACAAGTGGAAATTGTAGGAAAACAAAGTGTCAGTGAACATTTAGAATGTTTGCCTTTAAAGATACAGTAGCTGGTGATGAATACTTCTTTTATAACCTTTCAGCATCATGTAAATCAAGTGATCTGAGAGAGAGAGAGAGAATGACACTTCTGCAGCTGCTCTGTTTACAGCCTCACAGGTAAATCTGCAGCATGATGGGAGACACTGACCAATAACAGAACAGCTCATATTGACACAGTCACAAGCCACGAAAAGAAGCTGGGGTTCAAACTGCCAACCTCAATACGCTGTACCTGCTGAGTGACAGGGAGAACAACGGGAAAGAGGTCGGACACGATCACCACCATCATCACCATCATCATCATTCAAGCACTGTCTCATGTAAATGTATCAAGACATTGAAATGGTGTGGTTCTCATCCGCTGAGACACAGACACTCACTCTCATTGAAAACATGGCTGCTAATAAAACTTGTGCCAGCTTTTAGATTTTATTGGGTGAGCTTTGTGGCTGAAATCTGTTTTGTCTTTGTGTGTCTCGCTGGTAATGATGTTTTAAATGCCAGCAGGCTTCTGTGTCTCAACAACACACACAAAAAACCGGAGCTGTCCCTTTAAAGACCACAGATTCTGGCGTAGATAGAGCAACCGACACAAAAAGTTCAGTTTGGTTAAAGAAATGGAATCAAAAACATTCTGATCAGATCGACCAGCTGCACCATAATTAATCATGAACGTCTATGACAGAATCATGTCACCACTGTCGCATGATTATTTATAAAAAGAGAAACTCATCTCAATGTGACTCAAACGTGACGTCATTTCTCTCTAGCTAAAACTAAAGTTTAATCTTGTTTTCTTGAATAATGGATTTCCTTGTTTAAGAGCATTTTATTTCATTAAAAACCCACTGAAAAGATTATCTAAATAGTTGGAGGTTAATTTAATCTGTTAGTTCATTTATAACTGATAATATTGATTTTTTTCTTTTAAAAATAACCTAATCTGAGCAAGTTTGATGTTTTATACATTTATCTGCATCATCTTTCTGATGCCTTTGACTTTCTTTTGCTTTTAAAAAACTGTTTTTGAGATAAGGCTTGTGAACTCAGTGTCATCTTTTAAATCTCTTCTTTTTAGAGACTTGCTTTTATGTGATGCCGTCTTTTTTATCTTTTTATCTCTTTTTATCTAAAGTGTGAACCGGTGTTTATCCATTCATCTCACTACTTTTTTCCTTTCTGTGTATTTTTATTATGTATGTAAAAGCACTTTGTAAATTGCTGTTTTTAAAGGTGCGATTCAAATAAAGCTTTACTTACTTCCTTACTAAATGAATATGATATTCATCATGTTCTGTGCTGACTCAAAAACAACTTCACCAAGGCCTTTAAAACTACAACAGACACTCCATGTTTTTTCTTACGTACATATTCTTGGTTATTATTGTTATTTTATGAACATGTCTAATGTGTGTGTGTATTTACAGCAGCAAAACAAATTCTGTTAACATGAAACAAAGTCAGTCTGAGACATAAGCAGCTTCCACAGGCTGAATAATCAGTCTTGTGAAGTCAAAGTATAATAGTATTGTTCATGATGCGTTGAACTCCACAGACAAAGAAATCATTCAAATTTGAGTTCTTGTCCAAAATTAAACACGTTTTGAAAGAAATATTGACTGAAATAAAAGCGACAAAAATAGAACAGTGCTAGAGAAAGATGTTTGAGCTGCTCAGATGAGATTCAGAAGAAAAATCAGCTGTGTGAAAAATGTATTCATCACAATTCATTTGAAAAACTGGGGTCGTCTCCTGTTTTTAATAATTACATGGAATCACAAGCGTTGGTGTCTGCACTGATTTCATCCACTTTCTACCACTTTACGACTAAATGACTATAAATCCCTGCACTGATAAAATGACTGATTTACAAAAATTGTAATGAATAATTTATCTTATTATCATCACTAATAATACATATTTCATTTTGACATTACCAAAACACATTTATTCTAGATGTATCACTTTTTAAACAACAACTTTTAAACCAAATCTGTACTCACAGATTTTGACACTTAAGTTTTGATTTGAATTCTGACAAGCACACATCTGTGTTGTGTATTATGTTGAAATTGAACTTTATATGTTTGTCACCTCTGTCACAGTTTAGGTCTGATGTGACCAGAGGCTGCAGATGTGAATCACCTATGAGCAATAATCTGGTACAGAGATTCAAATTGGTCACATTTCTGTTTTATCTGCACAGTGGAATTAATTAAATACATACATTCTTTCATTGATTAAATAGTTTTAAAAATTGTAATTGTTTTTGTTGACAATTTGATCAAGTTAAAATGTGATACCAGTGTTGTCGCTGTTGCTGAAATGGGTATTAGTTCCAGTTCAGAACCCATGTTGACAACAACAGCATCGTACTGTAAATACAGTGTAATCGCGGCTGAAACAGCTTCAGACCAGAGATTCAAACCATGATAAGCAGGAGGACAACAGAGCTTCAGAGGAACTTCAATAAAACAATCATACTGCCTGTAGAAAATTAACTGTCTCATGTGACTGAGACCATTAACAGCTCAGTGTGAAACAGTCCACGACGTGCTCAGCGCCAAAGTTTGCCATCTTTTAATAACTGCTATCAAACTATTATTTTTTAAATCATCTAAGTATTATTACAAGTTTAAACATTTGTGTTCTCAGAAACTTGACAAATGCTACAAATTCATACTATTTCTCAAAGGTTTTTTTTGGCTGACCTGTTTCATGCATGTAATTTTATCATATTATTCAGGTTTATACGTCACTTTCATTTAAAATGTATAAGAGCACTGCAGTGTCACACACAAGCTCAGTTTGAATAGAGACAATAGTATCATTTGTTATTATTAAACTTCCATTTTATCAGATGGAGAGGTTAAAACATTTTGGCCCTCAGTCAGCATCAGATACGGGCCGTGCATGGGCTGCACTGATTCTGCCAGCTCCCACTGCCCAGAAAGTTCCAAATCCATCTTCTAAGGTTATTCCATGCACCCAGCATGTCATGTCCCTGACCTCATGCCCTCAGGTTGGCACGACAGGTCAACTGAAAGCCCACACTACATAATAACAATTACTCCATTCTGTTAACATTATTACTTAGTACTTGTTGTACCGTGCAGTATCTCCAGTATCCCGTCTCATTATTTATGTTTTATGTGTCGAGTCCACTATGTTTTTATGCTGTTATAAATGTGAGAGCGTGAACGGTCACACAAATGGGCAGCACTTGCAATTCCACTGTTTGCCACATATACTGGAAATAACACTTTGCTTGGATCAACAACCATAGAAAAGCCCACATCAGTCAACCTCTAGTCCAGAGTCACACCACAACAGCCAGGACAGGTACAGGACACACACACACACACACACAGACACACACAGACACACACAGAGACACAGTCAGCTGCACACACCATGTAAAGAGGAATTCCTTTAACGTGCACAGTGCAACCTGCCTCACACTCAATAACATAAGCTGTGACTAAGTGTGTGCGTTTGCTGCAAAGGCAAACACCGCAGTCTCATTACTTTGCGTCAACTTCTACGTCCATGTTGCTACTTTATTTACGCAGCAGTGTCTTGTTTGTTTGGGAGCCCACGCCTGAGACGACACTGTGATCAATAACTGATCGATAACACAACACAACACAACAGCAGCAGCAGCAGCAGCAGCAGCAGCCTGTGGAGGAGCAGTGAGACAGCATGACAGCATGTCACTGTGTCCGTGACTGCGTTACTACTTTTTTTTTTGAGAGATGCTGGGATCGATAAGGACGTGCTGACACCGTGTGTGTGTGTGTGTGTGTGTGTGAGAGGTGTGCAGCCCGTGACGCGCTCAACAAATGAAAAAATAAAATATCATGACAAAATTAAACGCACTTAAATGACATGTTGTGTGAATGTGAGCCGCCGCGGTGCTGTCGCTGACCACCGCACTGCTGCTGTTATTATATTCAAACAAATAAACTAAGTGTGGAGGCTGCGTTCAACTTCACTCAACTTTGCTGCACTCCGCCGATCCCCGGGCTCTTTAGTGTTCGTGGACATTCGCCGTGACACTAATATTACCAGTGACATAATTTATTTTTATTTTTTTCCTTCAATACATGCACCTCCCTTGGTTTTCTCTGTAGTCCCAAACTGGGTACTGATTAACACAAACTTTTTTCCCCAGCTCACCCCTCTCTCATAATTTAAATAACCCCGATATTTTAATTCAAGAACTGTGTAACCGTGTACTTAATTTACATGAAACTTACCCCGGACGCTTTAACATCCTTTCTGTTGAGTTTTTCTTCACTTTCAACTATTTTCCGAATTTTTAATAATTTTTTTCTCATATTTTTTGCAAGACGCGACGGGCCTGAAAATTGTTTGCTTTCCCCTCTTTCGAGCAGCCATTGTGTATGCGCTGCGATGCAACCGCACTAGCTTTTGGCCACGCCCACACACAAGTCCCGCCCAGGCGTGTTTTTCGATTTGCGCAAGCCGCTGCCACTTTCACTTCAGCGTCACTTACAGTCCTTTTCAATAAAACTCAATTTTTGGACTTGCTGGACGCACTGTCAATCGTTTAAACTTGGGCTAGTCCGGTTTTTGGCGATAGGAAGAGCATCATGTCAGCCGAGAAATCCTATTGGCTCCGCGGCCTGTCAGTCTGCCGTGTCAACTTTCAGAGGTTCCTATTGGCTGGCGGAGCCGTCAGTCGTCGGTGACGGAGTGGCTGATTTTCCTGGTGCGCTGTTGAAACAGAGTGGGACTCGTCTCGAGCATATGACGAGGTGGCTACATGCTAATGGCTCGTGTAGCTTCAGTAGTTAGCAGCTAGTCGCCTAAAGCTGTTTCGCTAGCTTTCCGAGGCACAGTCCTGCTAGCATTCCACAGGAAAGCTACACATGTCACCGTCGTTTGTGAACGTCACTTAGCTTTAGTCATTATATTCTGTTAGCTTGTAAATAAACGGGATAACCTTCAGTGGCGAGAAAAGCAGTCAGACTCATTCACTCTTCATTAGCCCGGAATAAAAGTGACTGCTGCTGCTGCTGCTAAAAGTAGGTAAGTCTGTGTGGCTTCGTCCCCTTCGTCTTTCATTCATTCCCATCTCTGCGAGGAGTTCAGAGGGTTTGTAATAACAGTCAAGGTCAACCATGTAAGAGTAAATAGTAAAGCACTGAGAAGTGCTTTAGTGTCAAATGTGTCCTTGTGCATCAAAACAAGGGCACATGTTAGTGCACTAGACTCATGTTTGCCTCCTACATGGACTCTGAATAATGAAAATGATCTGCTATATTATCGTTTAAACGTTGTGTTTCAGGGATGGATCATGTTACTCAATTCAATTAGAGCTGCAACTGACTGTCGATTATTTTCATAATCGATTAATCTGTCGATTATTTTCTAAAACCTTAAAAAATGTTGATCGGTTTTCGTCAAACATGTTCTCAAATGTCTACAAACCAAAATGATTGACTTTTAATGATTTCTTTGTGATCCAGAGCAAAGAAATGAAGGAAATATTCACATTTAAGAAGCTTAAACAATCAGAAATCTTGTTTTAATCATGAAAAAAAGCTTCAAACTGATTAATCGATTATCAAAATGGTTGTCGATTAATTTAGTAATAGATTAATAATCAATTCATCGTTTCAATTCAATTCTATGCAATGATAAGCAGTTATTGTATTAACGGGGTGATGGTTAATGGGGGAAAAGTATTATTTATAACATGAACAACAACTTTAAAGTGCTTGCCCATTTACAGTGCTAGTAAGGTAGTTCAAAGTGCCACCAGGGGGAGCCTGCCTCTGTCCAGTAATTCCAAGACCTCATGATTTATAGGGATCTTATATAGTGCATCCATTAATTGAATAATTAAGTGTGCAATATTTAAATCTAAACAAATATCTGTCATATTAATTGTGTCTATCAGCTGCGCCCTCTCTATGTTTTTCAGTTAAGTGAAGATCTTGTGTCCCCCAGTGACATTCTCAAGCTGCACACAGGAAGTGATTGATTTAATGTCAGGTCAAGCTAGAAAATCAGGATGACCACAAACAGGTTGGAGTGTGAATTCTAAATGAAATGAATTCTACTGCTTGAAAAACCTGGTCCTTTCAGCATTATTGACTGTTTTGATTTGCTTCTTGCCCTGCCTGCCTCCTGTGCTGCTGCTGTATACACACAAATGCTCCCTCAGTCAGGTCTGATAGTATTGCTTTGACAGAGCCCCTTTTTTAAATACCGAACAGATGCATAAGATCAACATGAGCAACATCAGATATTTAAACAAATGTTACACACTGCAGCTTTAAGATACTTGTTCTGTTCACTTAAAATGTGTATTTAAAATTCATCAGAATTATTGACAGAAGTTTTTGTATTATCACCAAATTTTGAAACGTTGTGGTGTCACATTGGTTTTATGACAGTGGTGTACTGACAGAAGGCTATGCTTTGTTTGAATCTGGATTGGATTGAATATGGATTGTACTGTGTGTGTATGTATGTATCTATTTATTTATTTATTTATTTATATGTATATATATATATCTATGTTTATATATACATACACACGCACACACATATGTACGTATGTATGTATGTATGTATATGTAGATATAGATAAATGGATAATTTCCTCTTGGATAAACTGACACAGAAACTTTTAGAATCATCAAGGACATACATAGCTGTCAGAGGGAAACACACAAAGATCATGCCTGCTTATGTCTACAGTCATTTAAAATAAAAATATGAATGTTCTCGTTGTTAGACCCCTCACTCTCCCACATCAAAGTTCATGGAGTAAATGCATTCCCATTCCCAGGGACAAAAGCTGATTGTTTACTGTGGTGCACGTTTGGTTAAATTACTGTCACTGAGATTAATCTGAACAAAGGATTTCAAAGACAGGAATCACAAAATAACCCATTTGTAGTTCTTAGAGAACAGTATCAATGTTTGACAGTTGATATTAGACATACCACTATTAATGCAACATCACAAATGTAAATGAAGTCTTGTGCGGAATTTTGTCTGATGATCAATAATTCTTTATTTAGCTTATAAAAATACATTGAGTTCAAACTCAGAATCCAACATTGCCATGCAATGTTAGTGTTTACAGATTTAATTTCAAATGCAATGATAACACACAAACACAGACACTTAGAGCTGGACTCTACATATGAGAAATGTTAGCATTTTTATAGTATATTGTCCATGTGCACACAGATCCAGATGGATAGAAATCAAAAAAAGCTTCGGTATCAGGACGGTAACCCATGCATCCAAGTAAGCTAATGGACACTTGAAATTCTGATTTGTGTCTGACGTTCTGTGTCTCTACTTTTCTAATCCTGCTTCTCTGCTTTGCAGGAAAGTGATGCCTCCTTTAAGTGTTTGGATGCGAGTAACTATAATAGGGACATGTGTTCAGCCTATTTCCTGACATATAAAAACTGTAGGAAATACTGGGTAAGTTTCCGTCTATCCCCTGTTCAAATGTGATCTTTAAATAAAGTGTTTGATATTGTTTTGATTGATATTTGCCCTGACACAGTTTTACCACATGAGGCACTTTGGTGTTATGAAGTGAACGCTGGTTTCCAGTCAAAAACACTCGTATCATATATGAGATAGAGCAGCGGACGTATTCTTAAAATCTCATAAACCGATGTTGATTTTTTATTACGCCTCTTGGCGTCTTTGTTTTCATTGAGGGCAAGCTTCTATGTCACAGTGAGGAACACACACGTCACAGTCCATGCTGACCATGGGTCAATATCTCAAACAATCACACTTTAAAGAAACGTCATTGATTGGTCATTGAAAGTGCTTGAATTTTGTGCAAAAAAGAAGTTCAGCTGATATTTAGATGTATGTCTCCCACCACAATGAAATAATAATAATAATAATAATAAAACATTTTATTTATTGGTGCCTTTCTGACATGGTCAAGGTCACCTTACATAAAAATAGAATAAAATATAATAATAAAAGACAATAACATTTAACAATGCTGTTCAATGATAGTATGATATTCTGAACAAATCCAAAGTTTTTAGTTCCAACATCTCTGTTTTACCATCTTAAACTTTGCTTCTTGGATTTGAGGGAATTGGTCCTTGAATGTCCTTGAAAAGTCCCTGAATTCAACCATGAATGAACCTTCAACAGAGAAAGCATGTAAGTGTTTGACATGAGCCTGGAATCATGTTAAAAGACCTCTGCTGCCACCCACTGGCTTTACTCTGCACTGCACCTTATGTGATGTTACTGTTGTAGAGGGTTGTCATTCAACAAGACAGTTGTGAGTTCAGTCCTCGTTGTGTCCTTGGGCAAAACACGTGATGGATATGTGATGATGGTGCACATAGATGCACTGTTTGAGTGACTGAGCGAACAGTGAAACTGTAGTTGGGCAGATTTGAGTGATCATCAGACCAGCATGGTATTTGCTGTGGGATCAGTTCACTAACACAATCTAAATCGATCCAGTCATTGGTTAAACGCACCTCATATTTATGCTTTTTTTCTGGATTCTGCATTAAAATGGAATAGTTTGTCTGTAGTATGAACAGAAAATGAATTCCCATTGCACATGATGTGCTGTATATCCAAGTGAAGCTGAGCTTTTTGGTTTTGTTTGATTTGTTTGTGTGCAGCACAATGTGATGCTGGAGAGGAGGCGACAGGGAGTGAAACCTGATATGCCCACTGCTGCAGAGAGACAGGACATGCTCGATGCCTTCGGAGGCAAACCCTACTGAGAGTCTGCAGAGGCACGCGACCACCAAAACAACGTGATACTCTGACAAATAAAACCTCAGACAAATGGAAGACATGAGACGGATTATTTATTGAGTTTATAAAGGTGCGACGGGAACATGCACGTGACATGTATAGAACGACGAAGCTTTTCAAGCCTTTGTATGTTTCGAGGTAGGTTTGAAAATCCATCTTTCTGCTCCTGAACTCTCGTGTTGAAGTCATTGTTACGCTCACCTTTGGTTCAACGTAGCAAATGTTGAAATATTGTGTCGGCACGTTCATCTGAAACACAAGTTAAAGACTGAGTTTGAGTGAAAAGATACAGAATGTGTTACTTCTACCAGAATCAGAATGTTCATATGATGAAAATAAAAATGAACACTCAATGGTACAAACATAAAAAATACTGTTTTTTTTACACTTGATTTTCACATCCTGTAAGAAAACAACTCCATAACTGCAATAAAGTAGTAAACAACAATTTATGATCAAAAAGTTGACGTGAGGTTTTCTGCTTATGTCACATTTTATTGTCTCTACTGATTTTATTGTTAAAAAGGCTTGTGTCTGGCACAGATAGGAGATTATAATATAATTATTATAACCCAGCGCATGAATCAATACATTAGTATTGATCATGAAGCTCCGAGTTGACTGAGAAATACATTTATCTAAAATATGGTGTTTTTCTCCCAGTTTCTTGAATGTGTAGTGGAGTGTTAATATAAATGGATCATTTGGGAAGAGGACACTGTTCTACCAAATATAATACACATTATTAACATTGGCTCTCGTTCATTAAAAGTTACAACAATTAATTAAAATTAGATTAGATACCAATCAGATGTTCCCTAGTATATGCATTTATTTTTTTACTAAATAAAAATGCCATTTTTTGTTTTATTATACTTACGCTCTACTGAAGACCAGCATCTGACTTTGTTGCACAGCTGTGACGTTCTCAAACTAAGAAATATTGTTTTCATGACTCATGAAATGACCGTGGTGCATCGTAACCATTCTGACATGACTGTAAACTTAGTTTCATTGTGTTTTCATGTTGCTTCATCATCAATAGATGCTTAAAAAAGGGAAACACTGACACATAGACACATGTGACCAAGGTGGTTTTAATTAAAACATTTTCCGTCACATTATTTTAAGCTCACTGATGATGTCATATATTAGAAATTCCACCCTGATAAACATACAGAAGACGGAACATGCTGTTTTATACACAACTGTCAATAACAAACACTGCATCAGGTGACCGTAACACAGCTGATAACAAACTTCACACTGCAATAACAGAGCGACATACACAACTGTACGTTATCAGTGCAATAACTGGTCAAAGGAATAAAGAGAAGTATTCTTTAGATCATGACTTTGTGCAGATCCTCTGTAGTAACATACACCACCTGCAACACACACACACACACACACCATTACTTTAGGGCTGCAACTAACGCTCATTTTCTTTAATCCACTAAATGTTGATCTGTGTTTTCTAAACCTAAATGATGATCTCAAAATGAACCAGTTTCAGTTTGAAACCTGAACATATTCACAAAGATTGTTTTAATTATTAGTAAAAAAAAGTTTCTAAAACATTCTAAATGCTCAAACTGATTATCAGACTAGCTGATGTTTCATTTATTAATCAATATAATTTGTTGCAGCCCGACATTACATTGTAAACAGCTGTTACAGCTGTGTCTACTGTGTCGTTTACTTTTTTTTTTGTTGTCTTTTAACAGCAAAAATTCAATTTGGATGAAATGTTGGGCGATGGAAGAAATCATTACTTTTCATTTGTGATCAGATTCAGAAATCTGATCACAAATGAAAACCTTGTGGCCGCACAGTTGGTGCAGTGGTTTGCATCTTGCCTTTTTGCATGTTCTGTGTGGGGGTTTTCTCGGGGTTCTTTGGACACACTAAAATGGTTGTTTGTCTCTATATCTTATAATGAAGTCGTCTGTCTGTCTGTCTGTCTGTCTGTCTGTCATATGCAGCTGTGATGGACTGGCGACCTCTCCAGGGTGTGTACCCTGCCTTTTGCCCCATGTCAGCTGACAACCCTCGTGTGGAGGATACAGCGGTAGAAGATGTACTGACACCACGGGTCAGCCTCGGTAGAGCTTTGCATTCTCTGAGTGTCAGAGTGTTAATTATAATTATAGATTCCCCTTGTTTTGCTGAAGCGGAGACAAAGCTAATGAGCTGCAAACAGGGTGGAGTCTCACCCGATCATGGGAGGGGTCAGGGAAGTCGCACACATGCCGTGGAAAGACTGAGCGGATCAACAGTTTCACCTCCCCCGGGTAAACATAAGTGGGCTGACGCACACTTCCCTCCTTCACCCCGAGCTTGTGGAACATCTGGAGTAAAAGTGAGGAGACACAGAAAAGATTTGAAAAGCTCAAACAATAATTCCTGAGAGGTTATGATGATTCCTGCCTCTCTGAGCTGCTAAACCCTCACACACACACACCTTCTGCTCACTCAGGTCAGCTGATCAGCTGATCCTGACTGTGCCATAAACTAAACACAACCTTAAAGGGGACCATGCTTTTGCTGTTGTGGCTCCTTAACTGTGGCCTCTTCTTCTTCACAACACAATCACATCTCTCTGATAATGACCTTTGACTTTTTTTTTTATTGTGTTTATTTATATATATATATATATATGTACATGCGCACATATATATATATATATATATATACACACACGTACATATATATATATATATACGCCCTATTTTCTTGAAAAACTCTTATATCTGAGTAGACTAACTAACTAACGATTATTTTCATAATCGATGAATCTGTCCATTACTTTCTCGATTAATCGAGTAATCGTTTGGTCCATAAAATGTCAGAAAATGTTAAAAAGTGTTGATCAGCGTTTGTCAGACCTGGAAATGATGATGTTCTCAAATTGTTTTGTCTGCAAATCAAAATGATTCAATTTTAATGAATTCTTTTTACATGGCGCAAAGAAAATATTCACATTTAAGAAGCTTAAACGATCAGAAATCTCACTCTAATCATGAAAAAAGCTTCATTATCAAAGTAGTTGACGACTGATTGCATTGTCCAGAATGTCTTGGTATGCTGAAGCGTTAAGATCGTCCTTTATTGGAGATAAGGAGCCTCGTCCAAAGCCTGATCGAAACACCTGAATTCAATACTTTTGTCCATATAGTGAATGTGATGTGTTTCCGTGAGCACTGACCAGTGTTCTCCGTATGAGTCTGTAGACCCTCTTCCTGCGGGCAGGGTCACTCCTGAGACGCCGGGCCCTGTGGATCAGTGGTGCTATCCACATGGGGAGTCTGAGGGATGGAACATCAGGCTTAGTGAAGTGGTTCTTTTTCTCAGGGTGTAACGTTTTAATTCAAGATGTGACAATAGATGAGTATTAATAAAAAAATCCTGACAGCTTTTACCTGAATGACAACACTGAATTAATGCTGTTACAAGGGAACGTGCAATGTCTCATCTGTGTGCACTTGAAGTCTTAAAGTTGTATCAATTTTATATTTTTTACATCAACATATTTATCTCTTCTTACTTGTTTGCACCAATCGATTTGCATCCAAACTCTTTCATATATTATCTACATCAGTAAGGTAAATACTGCATCATCTGCAATAAAAATGTAGATTTAAAATGTCGTCTAAACTTCCCGAGCACAAAGATCTTTGACGTTTAACAACATTTATTACTTTTAAGTTGCACGAGAGAATTGGACGAGCCTCTTGTTATTTAGTGCAGTCTTTATAAGTATTAATATACCTTTAGTTATATATATATATATATATATATATATATATATATATATGTATATTATGCACTATATGGACAAAAGGATTTGGCCACACCTGTTATACAATAATAATTAATAATAGAAATTGAACAAGTGTCCATAAAGAATTTTCCACAACTATTTTTTCAACGTTTACATTCAAACTTAGTGTTTTTAATTAGCTGAAATTCTGCTGCAATGTTTTAACATTTTTAATCTTACCCAAATGAAGAGCAGAGCTGAACGTACTCATCCATGATCAGGCAGAAGAATCTGCAAAGAAACACACTTTTAATATATAATTTATAATAATTTCAAATATAATTTATACAGACTTTCTTACGTGTGTGTGTGTGTGTGTGTTTCTTTTCACTTTTTCAGGGGAGACAGATTGAAGTTAGACTTTGATCATAAATCAGTGAAAACCTTCCGGAGATGAATCAGTTCCTGTCGTCTGGTGTCACGTCAGACTGTGTGTACCTTGAATAGAATCATAAATTAAATGATATTATTTTATTCAGAGGACAGAGACAAGAGAGAACAAATTCATGGATCTGGAATTTCCCAATCAACGATCAGTCACTGAATTTTCTTCCTCTGCTTTTATTTCCATAAAATTCACTTCACTGTGATCTACAATAGAACGTAACAGTGCAACAACCCTGACTTTACTCTTGACTATAGAAATGTTATCACAGGAAGAAGCACACTGATGCATGTTTTACCATCTATCTGATCACGCTACATAAATGCATCCTGTACATGAGTTTGTGTACTGACATAAAAAACATCAAAGACAAAAGTCCTTAAACGCTCGTTATTACTTGTTACTTCGTTTATATTTGTTCTCTTTCTTTTAGTATTTCTTTTCATTTAGTCCTAATGGTTAGAATGAAAATGTGACTGTGGACTGTTTGAAATAAAGTTTATCAAAAAAAAAGAAGAAAAAAGACAGAACAAACAAAGTTACTTCAACAGCAACTCCAGTATTTAGCAGCTACATTAGCTCACTTTAGCTAAGATGAAAGAAAGAAAGAAAGAAAGAAAGAAAGAAAGAAAGCGTGAGTCCGTGTGTCATATTCATGAACACAATTACACTGTTACCTAAATGTGTCGTTGATTTTAAAACTCGAGTTAAATCAGCACACGCTGCTGCACATACCTGAGCTGCCGCTCATCGTTTCTCTGGACCAAAGTCTCCACAGCTCCCCCCTGTGGATGAAGCCATGTACTGTAGGTCAGGACAACAGTCTGCTGTCTGTCTGCTGCGGTGGCTGAATAAATCTAATGTTCATAGAACAATCACAAAGTGTCTTGTATTGTGTTGTTTTGTAAAGTTAAATTCATCTCCAGTGTTAAATATTTGAAATAACCTTTACTGTTTTCATTCAGTCTGAAAGGAGAGATTAAAATACTATGAGATTTCAAAGGTTGTGGGTTTGATTCCTGTCTCTGCTTGTCCATACCTGATGTGTCCTTGGACAGGAAATCTCATGTTGCTCCTGAAGGATGTGCTGACAGCGTGTGGATGGTGTTTTAGAAAGTTTTACAACACATTACTATGTTTAAACGTACACACAAAGGTTAGAAGAGTTTCTTATGGTTAAATGGTTACACTTTTCAAAATTAGCTTGGCTAAAACTAAAATGAAAATGTTCTATTTTGTGACAAGGGTCACTTCTCTATATATGAAATATAGAATGAATCACATAAGAAGATTTTGTAAGATGTGACCTATAAACACAAAAACCACCAGGATGTCCATATAAGGAGTTGTGTATTATTCCCACAGCATCTGTGCTGTGTGAGCACTAAGGGTTAAATATGTGTGATAGAAAACTATGAAGGTGTGAGTGAATGGTTGTGAATGGGTGAAAATCTGCCTAAACTCATCAGGAATAGAAAAGTGCAATATAAATACAGACCATTTACCATATAACCGTTTTATAGCCTATTAAGCCTAATTATAAGTTGGCCAAAGTGGTTATTGGATGGAATAACCCTTTACTACTATAATTATTAAGACAGACTATGCCACATGGGGGCGCTGTAAGACAGCACTGTTAGTGAAGTGCTTCTGTGTCAGAGGACTTTCTCTCTGGGTGAACTCTTCATTAGGAATAGGAAGAGCATTCTCCGTGGAAGTGTTCCCGCGTGTCAGTGAAGTGTCAGCGGTGCTGCAGTGGCGTGTCACAGAGTTATGGAGCGGACACTATGAGAGAGTTTCGGGGCACACTTCTGCAGCTCAGCGCTCGACTACGGCTTTTAAAACTTTAATCCGAGCCACGGACACTGATGGAGAGCCCGGCCAGGAGCAGAGGCTCTGCGGAGGAGGAGGAGGAGGAGGAGGAGCAGCGCGGCTCCGGCCGCAGAGATGGAGAGGAGCCGGGCGGCGGAGTCCGCTCCGAGCTGCTCATGTATCTCACCTGTCTGCCGGAGAGGTACCGGAGCGCCAAGTTCAGCCTGGCGGCGTACCTGCTCTGCTGGGCTCTGCTCAGGTGGTACCAGGTGAGACCTGATCTTTCTCTGACATGTTACAATAGAAGTTCAACTTCATGAAAAACACACAGTGACAGACTGACGCAGGGACATGATGCTGGAACGGTGCAGCCTATAGTTACACGTATTAAAATAGACTCAATGGCAGGAGCGTTTCAGAGGCTTTGGGAGGCCCCGGGCTAAAGGGACCTCAGGGACCCTACATTGAAGTTGCTTTTCTTTTCTTTTCTTTTCCATGTCTACACTTTGATGACCTGGAGTACGGTCTGCATATTGCTGCTTTCTTTGTCGTTGCAGTCTCCTGTGTAGAGAAGATTACTGTGGTGCCTCCAGGGCCACATTTCATATTACACACAAGTACACAAAGTTTGGCCAAAGCACACAAATGAGAACTCAGTGAGCAAAACAGGTTTATTCCATTCATGTGCTCATTTTAGACTGTTTTATTTTCAGCTCAGAGGAGTCACAGACTTTTATTAACAGAAGAAAAACACACTTCCACTTCTTAAGACGCTAAGTGCATTGTTTATTAAGGCTTGCACACTGTCAAACTTGCAATAATACTGTTATCATTGTGTCCTTTTTGTGTTTCCATTGGTTCTGCATTGTGTACGTCTGCACAATAGAGATACACATATCACTTTGAGAGAGCCTGCTCGCTGGTTACCACAATGCAAATAAAGAAATAGAATTTGTTGTTTTATATCAATTATAGCTGAGTGACATGTGCACTGAACAAAGAGCAGATTCCCTCATTGGATTACAGATTAAAATCATTTGTTGTGAGCATGCTCGCTGTACATGACAAACCTGTTCTGAGGTAAAACCATAACAATGTGACATCATAACCTGAGTCTGCAACACTGTGGTGAACTCCAGACACTGACACTGTGTCTGTTGTCATGACGACATGGCTCATTCGTCAGAGTATTCCTCGTGCACGTTGGGATGTACCTGATCAACATCATGTTCTGTTGAAAAAGAGCCTAACCTAGTGAATGAGACGTTATCAATCAAGTTTTCCCATAGACTTCCATTCAAGCAAACTTCTTTTTGCCCCGTGGCAACTCTCCCTAATCCTTCGCTTGTCTGTTCAGTGGCTAAAATACCTTTTTTCCTGCGTATCCACTGGCAGCCATGTTGTGTGTAAAAGTATGTCTCAGGTTGGTTGAAGTGAAGGGGCCCAGTTTGCAGTTAGCACTGACTATGTGTTCATTTCATCATTAGCACATTTGAAACTACGGTTTATTTACTAAATGCTAATGTTAAAAGTAAATAAACGCACTTCAGGTGCAATCACAGTGAAATATACAATCATACATTTGGTTTGTGTTGCAGTGGAGAAGATAAATGTATGAGGCTTTAAATGTTGTCGTCTTGACATGAATGGTGAAGTGCATCAAACTCACCTGTCATGACTCACACTGACTTGAACTAAAACCATTATTAAGCTAAATGAGACGAGGGCGTGTCAAGAAAAAAAGCTCGATCCTCCGGGTGAAAAATGTGCTTGGACCTGGTTCATGTTGTTGTGTTTGCACCACGACTGCAGGGACAGGCAAAGTCATGCCTTTAATCTGCCTGCAGGCTCATCTGTACTCACATGCAGACAGACCTCTCTCAGGTCATGGCTGTCTGTCTGCGCACAGGCAACAGACACGCACGTGTGTACTTAAGCGATTGTTGAGTGAGAAGCAAAAAGGATTGTGTTCTTTGTCTATTTTCTTCTCTCTTTTTTTATAATGTAGAACAACAGGTGTCAGCATGCTCCACATGAGCAGTGTCTACAATCTTCTTCCCACCTTTGTTGTGATCGGGAGTTTTTGTCTCAGTAATGTTGGGTCAATATCACACTATTTTACTTCTTTTGAATATTGTCAGAAATATTGCTCCAGCAAATTTTCGGGGAAATCTGCGAGTGGCATTTTTACGCTCGAAATGATCGTTATTCTTTCTTTTAATAATAATAATAATAATAATAATTATTATTAAATAATGTTATTCTATGTTATTCTATGTATGTTGTTCTTTTCTTTCTTTCTTTCCACTGTTGGTCGACCTGTAACATCAACAGTACCACAGAGTTTTTCAAACACAATATTGATCAGTATTGTAAGTTGCTGTCAGTCAAAGGGTTGACCAGTGAAAGAAATGAGCCTCTCGTCGAGTGGCTGAACTCAGAGTGAGTGTCTATGTCTCAGGCTAACTAACAACAAAAAACCCGGACTGTCCCTTAAACTGAGGTCCGGCCTGAACCGATCAGGTTCACAAGGACACACAAACCTCTGACCAGAGACCGAGGGCAGACTCAGGAACTAAATATCCCAGCGTGTCTAAGAATGTATCATGTGCCTGTCGCCACGTGGTGGGTCTTATTGGTTACCATAGCAACACAGGTGAACACAGGAAGCTATGGTGTGGCTGTGTGCATGTTTACACAGACAGATCAATGATTCTATTTCTAAGTAGAATGTAGTTGCACAGTTTGTTATCAGACACTTTTGAAGATCTCATCCATCCACAGGTGTAAGTAAAGGGACTTGACTTGAGATAAATCATCACACACTTCCAATGAATGCAAACCAGTGCTGGATTCATCGTGTGATCACTTCACACTTTAAATCCACTGAGATCGACCGATATATCGCAAAATATATCAGAAACTGAATTTATCTGATCCTTACAGTTCTGTTGTTAGCATTAGCTGCCGTATATGGACCTTGATTTTCTACATGAAAGTAAAAATGTTTGAAAAATGAAAAGAGTCATTACACTTACAGTGTGTCCTGTAATGGCTCAAACACAAAGGAGCCTGATGCTAACCTGATGCTAACATTACTCCCTCGAGGTCTCAGTGACCCCACGGTCAGTGGGATAAAAGTCGCTGTATCTTCACCACATTTACTCTCTTATCTAATAATCGAGAGGCTTGTTGTCCCAGACTCCTCCCCCTTTTAAATAGTAGCTATCATTAGCTTGCTAGCACCCTTCTCTATTGGTTAACCCAGGCACGGCCCAATATTAACGCTACCTTCCTACCTGTTAATTATCTGACTAAGTCCATTTAGGGGGGAGTGGTCACGACACGAGACTGGACCACGGCGCTGTGGACATGTTAGAGATTTTTATATTATATTGAAAACATCAGCTGAATATTCCTCGATGACATGTTTTCCTTTTTCTGTCTTCAGAAACTGAGATGCCAGTCTGCACCTGCACAGGTAAGAAGGAAACACTTTCCTCTTTTCTTTCTTTGTTTTCACTGTCAAGTCAAAGCGCTGGTGCTTCTTCCTCCTCCTCCTCCTCCTCCTCCTCACACATTGTTCATATGCTGTTGGAGAGAGATGAGGTGCTGGTGACATTATATCATTCTGTATATTCTATATTCTTTTATATCCTTCTGGGGAGTGTAGTTATAACAAGTTCAAAGTTATTGTACAAAGGAGATGTTTAGTGTTATAGTTTTGGTTTCCTCTGTCAGACGAGGACATTATTCTTTTGTGTTGTGACTCTAAATACTCTAAATAAATCTAATAGTTGTTTCAGTGACAGGACTTAAAGTGAACGGTCAAGCGTCTGACTGCCTCAGCCTTTAAAGCCCTCACAATCCACGCTCCATTCAGAACTCCATTCTGTCAGGAAGCTCCTCTCATTAGCAGAACTGTGAGCAGTAAAGTCTGGTTCGATGTGGATCTTAAAAACCTCAGTGGGTTTTTGTGGGTTGGGTCTCCTTCTATCTGAACAGTGATGCATACAAACAAACTTTTGTTTCCTGCATTTTTTTTTATTTAGATCCCGCCCCCAGAAGTTTAAGGTCATTAGTGCAGGGATTAATTTCTCCATCTCAACATTGTATTTCCACAGCGCTTAAACTCAATAATCAGTACCGTGCATAATACCATATATATGTAGTTTTATTGTGTGTCTCAGTCTGACTGGAACCTCTGTGGGTTTGGATTACACTGCGGCTCGGGCAGCATTTACCCAGCCGTCGATAGCTGTAGAGGATTTTTGCATTATTTGGAGCAAAGCTCCAATGTCGCAAGTTCGAATCCCACCTCACAAGCGTAACGTCCTGAATTTCACTCACTTTTCTACAATGTGTGTTTATACGTCCAGGGGATTACATTTAGCAAACAATGAAACTTTAATGATGAAACTGAGATTTCTTCAGTTATTGTTATTAAATGTAATATGTATTATATTAAATATTAAAAGAATAATGATAAACTTATGTCTGTAGCATATTTCATGAATAAAGTCACACAATGCCGGTAATCACAGTTCACTATACAAATGAAATACTAGGTTCCAAATACTATGCTCCAGTTTGACTTGGGCCTATATTATGTGTAAGTGTACATTGATTTGTTTTTATTAATATTATAAATCCTCTCATGTTGGCAACAAAACTGAATTCTAAATATAAAACCAGAGACCATGTTGAAAACCATAAAGTAAAAACTATGAAGTAACTCTATCTAAATACTTCAAGGTTTAAAGGTTCAATCCACGTTTTCAGATTTTATAATGCAGGTGTTTATTTTGTGATTTTTGGAAGGGGGAGGGGGGGACAGGGAGTGGGAGGGGCTTATGAGTAAAGGGTGATTCCACCAAAATACCCTTTTGTCCAAATACGCACCCAAATGTTACTCCTTACCCAGCACAAGTCCTGCACCCGACGACATATGCAGCAAGAACAGCAGACACGCTCTAGTTGATGCTCGTTACCTTATTATTATTAACAAAATAAAGCAGGTTGAAGAAAGCTTTTCACAGTAAAGCTGGTGATGTTAAACCATTCTTTATCAAATACAATGAAATGCTTGAACAGCTAAAAATGGCCTGGGTGTGTCAGTACACCACAGTTATGTTTCTTTTCTTTTTTTCTCTGAGCACCAATGTTTGTAGTCAAAAATAGTGTGGTCAGGACAAACCTCAGACCTAGAAACTACAGCTGATCCAGTCTCTGGAGTCTCTTTTCTTTTCCAGTGGCAGTTTCTCACTGAGCTCTGCTGCAGTCAGTGCGTTTGTGTTTAAAAGCATCTCAAAAGGCTTTGAGCATGTAAATCTGCCAGGACAACGCTGGTGCCAAACCTCCACCCTCTCTGTGGGTCCTTTGACTAAACCAGCGTGAGGGAGAGCAGTGTCTTTCAGTCTGTGTCTGACCACAACTCATGAGAGCACATTTCAGTGTCCAGTGTAGAACTTCAGCTTCTCTTTAGAGAATCAAAGCTCATTATTATTATTATTATGATAATTATTCATATATGGTAATATTATGTCATTTTTGACAACTCCCACTGCACCACCACGCAGTAGTGCAGAACAATAAGGTTCTTGATTTGAATCCCAGTTGAACACGGCCTTTCTGTTTAGAGTTAAAGTGATAGTTGTGTGATGCACAGTGAGTGTTGGCCGCGCCGTGTGCTCAGAACTTCAGTCTTACCGATGACGTCTGATCGTCTGACGTCTACAAAGGTGTTGTACGTGTTCTGCCGTCTGCGTCACTAAGTTCAAATGTGTTAATTTGTGGCTTTTATGTTTTAAATTCTTCAGTTAAATGAAGTGTGAGAGAGTTAACTCTGCACAAACTTAAGTATCTCTTCAGTCTGCTGTCTCATGGTGAGATAACAACGTGCACATAGTCCTGAAGATACTGAAGACTTAAGAAGGCACAGATTTCTTAGGTTAGGCTTCAGTTAATGACAGAGCAGTGCAGTTTGAAGCAGGCTCTTGTTGCAGGAGGATGCACACAGGTGCACTCAGTGCATCTCATACAACCACACTAAACAAGACCTCAACTATTACTTTAAGGATTGATTATAGCTCATTTTATATAATATATAAATGTGTATATATATAAGATATAATGCCGCCGTAATCTAGTTAAAATATAATTTCTACAGTCGTTCCAAAACTCTGCAACCTTATGGACATTTCAGACTGTAGGTCAGGTGACGAGCCCTGATTTTTTACAGTGAGGGCCTGTTACACTGCAACAACATCAGGATTTGGTTGAAATAACAGATGCTTGTCTGAGGGTTCCTGATTGGTGCTATTACAGTCTGTTTGTAATGCATCACCATGCATGGAGAGTAAACTGCTCGCCAGAATTACAAACAGAGCTTCACAAACAGCTTGGGGTTGCAGGACAGGCTCCCCTCTCTCTCCCCCTCTCTCTCTCTCCCCCTCTCTCTCCCATGTGAGGTGAGGCTGCTGTGGAGAGACACATTCTTCTTGAGGAGAGAGAAAGTTGGGTTTCTGCTGTGTGCACTGGTCAGCCCATGTCACCACACTGCATTTCTTCAGCTTTTCTTTGGTGCAGCAGGTGAGGCCCCTTTCTCTGTGTGAATGTGAGAAAAGCTGTGAACAGTTCAGGTCCACTGACTCTTTTTTTATGTGACAGCAGTAAGAGTTTGTTATGTAATAGTGCTGTTTTATTGGAATACATCAGACTTGGGTGGGGAGGTTCAAACTAAAACCTTAAAAACCTGCTCCAGTTCAAAATATGCGTCCGACAAGTGCCTCAGAGTGTTAAGGAAGTGCTACTCAAAGTGCTCATCAAAATAAAACAAGTGCTCAAAAGTGTTCAAACATCCTGAGAGGACAAACCCGGCCCAGTGGATGCTAGAATGCATATATATATATATACATATATATATATATATATATATATATATATATATATATGTATATATACATACATATATACATATATATATGAAACATCACCTAAATATGGAATAATGAATGTATTAGACAACGATACAATGATGCCACTATAATTAGTCTCCGCTCAGCGTGTACTGTGCTTATGTTGTCAGACTGATTATTGTCAGGCTGTGGTGCATGAAGCCGCCTGTGTCAGGTTTGTTGACATAATCAAAGAACCATTGTGCTGAGTAGAGGCTTTCTAGTAACAACAAGATCGCTCACTACACACACACACACACACACACATAAGCACGCGCACACACATGCACGTAAACACATGCAAAATAATGGGAATTTTCACACATAGTCACACATTCTAACCCGTGGCGGCTCAAATGTCTTTACCGTTGCTTCGTTTTTGGCAAAGCCCGTGTCCGACGTGAGGAGCGAGCCCCTCCTCCTCCTCCTCCTCCTCCTCACAGGACACATTCATCAGTAAACTGGTGTCTGCGTTAAGGCCATCACATTCTTGAAGGGGTAGGAGGAGGAGGAGGAGGAGGAGGAGGAGGAGGGTTGGTGGCAGAGTTGTGTGCGGCCATCCGGTGATTATCACACAATTGCAAAGTTGACACAGGAGAGATACTCAGGAATTTGTCTCATTTCACAAGCAGCTGAGCTGAAAGAATCTCTCAGCTGCCCTATTTCCCATAGTCCCTCATTCTATCCATGCCTATGACACAGACTGTGTTCTTTCTGTTTCAATAACCTATTAATATGTTTCTCTGGTTTCATCCTCTTAAATGTGAATATGTTGTGATTTTTACTGTTTTATGACAATAAACTGAATATAATTTGTTTGGGGACAGACATTTAATTTTTACAATTTCCGTACATTTTATGGATCAAACATCTCATAGATTATGTCAATAATGGACAAATTCATTGATAAGGAAAATAATATTCCATGTTATTTGCAGACCTAATGAATTTGAGACAGAAGAGGTGTGTTACGGTCAGGAGATGGCGCTACTTCAAGTTCCAATGACTTGTTTGACAGGTGTGTTGTGAGAGCGTAACACATAAAGCAAGTTTTAACAGAGAGTCACAGACAATTACATTATATACTTATAGTATATATAGTATAGCCAAATTCTTGCCATAAGGTGACTCCAATTTTGGTAATGAATTAATTTTTTTGTTAGTCAGTTCATTTGACATAATGGCATACAATGAATATGGGAAATTGAACTACAGGAAAGAAGCTTCCTCTGAACCTGCTGGTTCAGGTGAGACCTGTAACGCCTCCTGGAGGGGAGCGGGGCGAACTGTCTGTGGTTGGCGGCACTGTGTTTGTTGGTTGTCTGCCTCAGCTTTGCTGCGCCTTGTCTCACTCACAGTGCTGTGTGAGTGAGAGGGGGAGTGGCTGCAGTAGAGTGGCGAGAGCCAGTGTGTGCTTCTTTTACCGTCAACCATGTCAAACTGGCTGTAGCAAGACATCTGTCAAGTTTGAAATCAGTTGGATCATCGGTTCGAGTGATAGACAGACGTTCCTGGAATTTATCCATAGATGATATGTTACTTGCTTGTCACCTCGCTGACCACTAGGGGTCGCTCACGGACCAACAGTGGTCCGGGGACCACACTTTGAGACAGGCAGCTTTACGCTAAAATGAGTGAATAATGTAGAGAAAGTGGTTCAAACTCTCAGCAGCTAAAAACTCCAGTTTAGAAATACAAAGAAAACCTTGAAATGATATACAGGCCGTTAGCTACAGTTAGCCACTGAGGTTATGTAAAATATGCAGCTTAAATGAGCCTGATGTCCGGTACTCCACCCAAAACAGCCACGTCTCACCGTAATGTGTAGGTATGTGCCTCTTTTAAAACCACCTGTGTTTGTTGAGGTAAAGAAGTTCCTGTATGGAAGTATGTCACACACACACTGCAGTGGTTTGCTTTTTTATACAAATGCTGCACAAATACATATGTGTGTATCTATATATATACACATATGTATTTGTATATATATATATCTATATCTATAGATATAGATATATATATATATATATATATATGGTAACACATGTTAAGCTGCACACTCATCTGTCAGACAGTGAAAATGTACCACAGGACTGTGACTTTGAATGACAGTACAGTGTTGTTTGTTTTGGTCACAGTGTGGAGTCTCCTGATTGTACACTCCTATGACATCACTGCGTGTGTGTGTGTGTGTGTGTGTGTGTGTGTGTGTGTGTGTGTGAGCCAGAGGCTCAGAGTCAGCGGGCCCTTTGATCCACCTCGAAGCCACATTCTTCCTGCTGTTGAAAATAGAGAGGAAGAGAGAGGGATAGGAAGGGGCTGGTAGGTGAGCAGACTTGAGCAGGGAAGGCTGACTCACTCACTCACTCACTCACTCACTCACTCACTGACGATTTTCTTTTTCTGGACCTGTGGTTTTGATTTTGCTGCCTGGTCATTAGGATTCTTTGGCCCTGCAGAAGAGTGTGTGTGTGTGTGTGTGTGTGTGTGTGTGTGTGTGTGTGTGTGTGAGAGAGAGAGAGAGAGAGAGAGGGAGAGAGAGAGAGAAAGGAAAGTAGAGCAGAGAAGGGGGTGGAGTGGCTCAGTGGTTAAGACCCTACCTTGTGTTCCAAAGACATCATGGTCGCTAATTGTACTTGATTCCATTGTAAGTCGCTTTGGATAAAAGTGTCTGCTAAATGACATGTAATGTAATGTAATGAGAAGGGAACAGGAAATAACTGACATGATTCCTTTGTATTTACAAATAACACACTTTGTGAGGAGGATACTGTCCAGTGAGTCTACTGAAAGATCAAACTAAGAATGGTTCCTCGTGCTTTACACACTGTGATTGTGATCTTTCCTCTCGGTCAGTCCAGTTGCTCCTGCTAATGTTGAGCTGGTAATAACCTTCAGCTCTCACTGGCCATCAGCTCACAAGTGTTTGAATCAGCTCCCTGGAAACGTTGAAATCGCGTCCTGGAAATGCAGCGCAGGTCTTAAAGGTGTTTCCTTCCATGTATGATCATGATATTGGAGGTCAGTGCAGATGTAGTGACCTTCAGAGCAGATGTAGTGACCTTCAGAACAGATGTAGTGACCTTCAGAGCAGATGCAGTGACCTTCAGAGCAGATGTAGTGACCTTCAGTGCAGATGTAGTGACCTTCAGTGACCTTCAGAGCAGATGTAGTGACCTTCAGAGCAGATGTAGAGTGCAGATGTGCAGTGATGTAGATGCAGAGTGACCTTCAGAGCAGATGCAGATGTAGTGACCTTCAGAGCAGATGTAGTGACCTTCAGAGCAGATGTAGTGACCTTCAGAGCAGATGTAGTGACCTTCAGTGCAGATGTAGTGACCTTCAGAGCAGCACAGAGCTACATGACGTTCTTCTTTTTCCAGTTATCACTGGTTATTGTTACATTCATATTGTTTACACATGATTTAAATCTGACAATAAGACTTTAGTCTGGTACATTGAATGATATCAGTCATGACATCATGTAGGCAATTGATTTATCATGACATAAAACAATGAACAATACAATATAATTATTGTATTAAATCTTTTTAACAAAAAAGAAACAAACTGTTGTCACTTTACAGTTGAAATCATGTGTTTTTGTTGGTCTGGTTGTCTTTTTTTTACTCTTATATTGTTCAAATCTTTTGATGGTTATTGGCTCACTGACACTGATTCAGCACAGTACGCTGTGTTTGATTCCCAGTCAATACTGCATGATCCCTTTAAAGCCCCAATGAAGGCTATATCATTGAAGGCTAGAGTAATTGGAATTCAAGATGATATCATTATTAAAGTGGTGTCAATCCTATCCCATCCCTAGTTACGGTTACATCTGCCATTCATTCTCGCTCATACGTTTGGAGTCCTGAAAGCTGTGTTTTAGTTTTGAATCTTTGAATCTTCTGGAAACGTTTGGCTTGAACTGGGGATTGTGTGATAAACACAGACGATGTCTTGCTGAAGCCTCTCTGGTCAGTCTGGTGAGTGTCCCTCTCGTCAGTAATTCAATTGGACAGAACAAAGCTCTGTGTTGAGTGGCTTCTTGTGGAGAACGGAAGGGGTGGAGGAAAGTGGAGGGGAGCTTTGCACAATCGCTGATGCTCTTTAAGCTTCACAGAGTTGGCCTGCGCCTCTGCACTGCTTGTTATGCTAATGAAGGAGTGGATGCAGGATGATTTCCTCTTGTAACTGTTGGTTACCCAGGAAAATTGGAAGGCCCACTGTCTTTCACTCATCTGTGTGAACAAAGCAAGAGACTGGTGCTGTTCCAGGGCTCCACGCTAACTTCTACCACTCATAGCAAGAGTGCTCTCCACTGAAAGGTCCAGGCAAAACATACAGAGCTGCAGTATGCAGGATAGTTTCATCTACAGATGAAATACCATCTTATATGTTGTGATCACAGCTTTCTGTCTTGAACTCCTCTCATCAGATGAGTACAGACAAATGCACCGGGGGATAAAATGATCTCTAAATGTGTTACGGTCAAAATGAAGGCCGATAAGAATGAAAAGCCTTGGCAGCATTTCATTGATAACACAAGTGCTGCACCTGTCAGAGTCTGTCCATTCAGACTGCAGGACATCAGAGCAGACTTAGTCTGAGTGTGGGTCAAGGGTTTGATTCCCAGCTCTCCTAGTCTACATGCAGACACTTGTGCTGTGTTCACACCAGACCCACATTTGTTTAGAAGTTTACATAAAAAGACTCAGATGTGATTGTTGCATCGGTCAGGCCGAGTGGCCCCTCGTGTCTATAGCACGCATCGCGTCTTTAGCTGGAGCTGAAATTCGCGATGACGCGATGGTCAACCAGGTGACTCTGCTCATAATGGAGGGGGAAACGGTATAGCATGTGTGTGTGTGTGCGGGCACTCGGTTGCACATCTCTTGTGGAATCGTCTGCAGCGATGAAACCACCGTCTTGTGTGGTTTCACAAAACTACAGAGCCAGACACAACTGGGAGAGGTTCTCATCCACGCTGAACTCCCGAAGAGAAACTCACACCTAACGGCAGTTTCTTCTCTGCGGCCGTTTCCACGACAGAGATTGGAATAATTCTTTGGTTGATGGTGAAAGACATGCCCGTTATTCAGTTTATTGGTTCAGGGTCCTGCACAGCGCAGTCACATCCATCACAGCCACATTTTAAAATCCTTGAAGCATCATTTTAAAGAAGGACTCTGTGTTTCATCCCTTGTTGAGTCTCTTAACTCCTCCTCATCTGAAGAGCCTGTGGCACTTTGCTTCTCTCTTTATGACAAAGACATAGATGAAGGCTCAAGTGTGTTTCCCAGGCTCTTCATGTGTTTTGGTAGCAGACGGCAGCGTGTAGCACAGTGCATCGTCCAGCTCTCTGTTCTCTGCCTCCATTTGAACACAATGGAAGCTTGGATCAAGCAGGATCTGTACGTTTAAGTGATGAATGTGTGGAGGCCACCATGAAAAAAACACCCTGGGCCCCTCCTCTGTGTCATGAAGAACGACATGTGCTGCAGCATCACAGCAGTGAAAGTCAACCCGTGATCTCACGTGTCCACAGCTTTGACCTATGACCTGGGACTGATGATGTTTCACCTTTTTCGGCCTCTAAACCGATGC
The DNA here is from genome assembly GCF_019176455.1 of Solea senegalensis. Lineage (NCBI taxonomy): Eukaryota > Metazoa > Chordata > Actinopteri > Pleuronectiformes > Soleidae > Solea > Solea senegalensis. The sequence goes on along the minus strand of NC_058021.1, from coordinate 1,201,364 downwards.
TCTGTGATCTGTCGTGTGATAGACTTTAGCAGTCTGCTCTCTCTGTGCTGCATCACAGGAAACAGTGTTCACATAATATTACAATATTACATGAGCTGTTTACTAAACTAACCTGAAACATACGCTGTTTACTTTGTTTCCCTTCAATTAAAGATGTTGAAATACATTTCAACATCATCTTTTTCCAATATTGACATCATGATTATTTATGATGATTGTTCAATTATAAGAGACAAAATATTTAAATACACTTGTATCTATTTACTTTTATGGTGAGCTACATTTAACGTGTAGTAGTTTAAAACAAAACAGTGGTGACTGATGAAAAAAATGATGAAACAAAACAAACGTGTGAACATCAATTTGATGAAGAAGAAATTATGTGATGTAATTATTATGACTTTGATCTGCAGCTGCAAAGTTGTATATGAATCAAAAGAAAAGAAGTAAAAAAACAGCTGTGACAGGTGGGATCAAACAAAATGATCATTCTTCAAAGCTGTGAGAGAGAGTGTTGCCTTTTGCCGTGCGATAAATTCAGAGCTGTGGCGAGTGTCGTGTGATGGTGATGGTTGTGACACGTAAGGCTTTTTCTGGTGTGTAAAAGCCCTATGTCTATTTCACTCTCACTGGGACCATAAGCATTTGCTGGTATATTACACATATATATATATATATATATATATATATATATATATATATATATATATATATATATATACATGTTCTATAGTATTATTATTATTATTACATTATTATAGTAATTATTTATACTATATTATTATTTTATATATATTCAGTAGATTTTGCATTAAACAGAGGTGACTTTCTGATTATTCACATAAAAATAGATTCATTCATTAGATTAAAGTTGATGAAATCAGGTCAGTGGATTTGAATTGCTCGACAAATACAACGACAACTGCTTTATCTTATTTAGGCTGAACAGAGGATTCTTGGAGAATAAGACTCTCAACACACATTTTACTGAGAAAGAAAAATCTGAAAACAAGGCATCAATGTGTGTGAGCTTGTTGGTGTGTGTCTGATTGACAAGTTCCAGTGAAGGCTAAGACTCTGTGGCTGGCACAGAGCAAGCAAAGCTTTAAGCCTGTTTTGTCCTGATTGTTTTCCTGTGAATCGCTCTTAATGAAGCAAACACAAGCCTTCAACTCTAAATCACATGATTTATTCTGCCACAAAACCCTGCTGTTACGTGAAAATACTATGTTGTACAAGCAACATGCACTACACTGATGTGAAAGGGATTTAAAAAAAATAACAGTCACATTCAAGATAAACTCGCTGATTAATGTCACAACAATAAATTAGACGTGGACCAATTCATTTGGATAGGGTTGATTTTTATTTTATTTCATTTCTTTAATTATTGGCTATATTATAATACCTCACACAAGCAGCGTAACAAGTGACATGCATGAAGTGAGAGACAGTGAACGAAATAAAACACCAAACTAAACTCGAGCATGAGATTGAACCTGGTGACCATTATTTATATTTATGTAAATCTACACATTTTTGTTCTCAGAGACTCGATCAATGCTGCTAAGTCAGTTTCCTGTGTTTAATATTTTTAATATTAAAATATTCTTACACTGCTTGTAAGTCTGATGTTGTCTGTGTTGGATACCAGGACCAGGACCAGGACCAGGACAACAACCAAGTGTCTCCACTGATTGTAAAGCAGTGCTTGTTTCAACAGGTTCCTCCATCACTGCCAATGTAGATAGAAGTGTAGATCATATTACCCAAACAATGGCCTGTCCCAACAGATCAGACTCATCACTGTACATCACTCAGGTCATGAACGATGGTGACCTTTGACCCAAACTGTAATTGTTGGTTGGATTCTGACTGCTTTAGGGATGTCACGCAACACAACACCATTCCGGCAGGAAGTGGTCCTCTCCACGTCCACGTACGACCGGCAGCACGAAACATCGTGTCTGGAAACTTGTCTCTTTAGTGGATGTTTTTAGAAAAAATGAAGATGTTGGATCAGCGTTGTGTGGCAGGTGTTGAAACTAACTGGCTAACGCTTCACCCACAATCCTGAGGACAACATCCTGAGGTGGATCGCTGCTGTAACGTGCACTGCAGGCAATGATGGGATCCACTAGGCAACGGATTCAGACACTGAATCACGACACTGACGTTAGCATCCAGATGTGTAGTAGGTTCCCAGTCAGCAGTAAAGTAACTTACATGGAAAGGGCTTGAAACTTCCTCCATCAGTGTCCAGCACTCACAAGCAAGCGGCCTCATTTCCGACAGTGTGAACATACATTCAAAAGGAAGGTCAAGGGTTCAATTCCTGGCTCCGCTAGTCTACATGCCAATTTGTCCCTTGACAAGACACTTGTTGTCCCCATGTTGCAGGGTGTGAATGGGTATGAAAGACGTGTCATAGAAAAAGATTTGTAGTGTAAAGCAGCTTTGAGACTCAAAAAACACTATATAAATACTGACCTTTTAACATTTGGAATTTATTCTAGCAACTGAAGACAAACTGAAACATTTCACTGTCTTTTCTAAAGAACCAACTGTGTGTAAAGATTTGTCCTGGGCTCTTGGATCACAGCGGTCTTTCTCTTCCACTGAACTCCTCACAGGCAGCATGGCAGCCATTTATTTTCGGACTTCTGGGAAGAGCAGGGTCAGGCTGCCAGACGAGAGCATGAGTCATGGCTGCAGCTCCATGGGAATGATGTCTGATGTCAGTGATGCTGCTGCTGCTGCTGCTGCACACGTTCTAATCAGCTTTGTTATATTTACCTGTTTAACGTGTTACATCAGGTGATGATGAGACGGTGTCTCTCATGTTTGCTCGGTGACTTAAAGCGATATTTCTGCTCGGCTGTGATGCATTCACTGATGCTTGTAAAATCCACTGGCTCACTGTCACTCCCTGTCTCTAATATCAGTAAGGGAGAGTCTCGCTTTCTCCAGATATTCTATCCATGTACAAACCTACACATCCTGAAAGGTACTATAGCATCATGGATTTAAAGTGAAAAATATGGTATGTGTTTGGCTAATTTTATTAATTGTAGCAATATATTTGCTATAATTGCTTTAAAGCTATATTATTTGTAGCCACATTATATTATTATTATTGTTATTATATTATTATTATTATTATGTTATTATTATTATTATTATTATTATTATTACTATTATTATTATTATGTTATTATTATTATTGTTGTTATTATTATTATTATTATTATCATTATCATTATCATTATTATTATTATTATTATTATTATTATTATTGTTGTTGTTATTATTATTATTGTTATTTTTATTATTCTTATTCTTATCCTTTTTATTATTATTATTATTTTTATTATTATTATTATTATTATTATTATTATTATTAACATTATTATTACAACACAGTGATGAGCACTCAGAGATAGTTTCCCCCCTTGGCATTTGATTGTGGTACATTCTCACGTGCACGGCAGAAGCTGTCCAGCATATAATGACAGCAACAGCAACAGCAACAGCAGCAGACAAAGCAGCTCTTCTTTGTCATCGTCCTCGCCATCTTCATCATGTAGCATTGTTCTTGTTGACACGGTCGCACACTGAAGTTCTTCCTCCTCGACTAGTGTCTTTCTCGTTGCCATGGTTGCACAATGAAGCTCTCCACTCATGTGGACCCGTGCTTTATCCTCTTCTTCTTCTTTGGTAGGAATGTGTCGTATGCCCTGCGTCCAGACACGTACGGTCTACAGGACCCTGACGTGATATGTGCTCTGAAGTTTACATCACGGCACACAGTTGTTGATCCACTGATGTCTGCCTGTATATTCAAACGTGTTTGTTTGTGTGACTCCTGTGGCCCAAATCCTTCATTCCAGGTTACCTACGTTACACAAACATACCGTACAAGGCAGCAGTGAAGCAGCAACTCCTGTGTCCTTGCAAAGAAAACGTGCCTTTTTTGTCTCTATGGACTTTGGTGCAGGAGAGTGAGGATTATGTCTAAGAAAGAAATTATGCGGCCAACCCATGAGGCCCAGGACAGGCCCAGCACAGTCTGTTGCTCACTAATGTGTCGGTGCCTCATTCAACCACATCTTTTGGCTTTTATGAAACAAATGTGTGAATAAATAATTGTAATGTGTCACCTGCACCCACGTCTGGTATGTTAGAGTTGTAACACTGCTGCTGTGCTGGTGTTTGAGACTTTGACCATTATTGATTTTATCTTCATGCTCCATAGACCACATGTGAGATGGTGTTCAGCGGTTTCTCTGAGCGCTGCAGCTCTGCACTTGAAACAGCAGGGGGGTAATATATGATTTTCCAGATAGATAGTTTCCTGCATCCATGATTAAACAACTGCCTTCACCTTATCACACCTCCGTCTGTCTAATCTCTCATCAACATGATGTGATTAAAGGAGACTCTCGTGATGCAGTTGACTAAGTGTTACATGTTCAGAGTCTTGTTCGTTTGATCAGGATGTTTATGCACAACAGCAAAAAAATAATCCTTCACATAATCGTTCAATTCTAAAAGGTCATGTCAGTGTTTGTTCATTGGCAGCAGAGGTTATTCATTCATTCATTCATTCATTCATTCATCATCTACCGCTTTATCCTCCACATGAGGGTGTCTGGGCGGGTTACACCATGGACAGTAGCATGAAGGTTATAACCACGGAAAAAAGAGCTAAAAACAGAAGAATGGACAATGATGAGTCTTCAGTAATGAGCGGATTTCACTGTGATGAAGTTTAATTGGCTCCACTGACCCTTTGTTTCCACTCACAGGACAATGTAGTCATTGTTTACTCTTCACTGCTGTGTTGTGCATGAGCTGTGTGACGTGTGCAACCTCTCGTGGGCCTCACACGTGGGCATTTCAAGCAAAATACTAATCGAACACACCGGAGCGACAGATGATATTCACCTTCAACTCCATTTATTCTGATAGAATAAGCAATCAACAACATTACTCACATAATAATCAAATTATTATAAAAATCGGTATATTATATATATATATATATATATATATATATATATATATATATATATATATATATATTGGTATTGGCAGTATTTGTATTGGACACAAAAAAATGCTATCATCCCCAATAGTAACATGTTTTTTTTTGAATTTGTTGGTAATTTAGTCAGATTATCTATAAAATATTAGAACGTCGTCTGAAACTTTTAACATTATTTTGGTGAAGATTATCTTCATATAATCCCATGTTCATTCACCACAGAATATTTGGTCTGAACAGGCTCAAGCAGATGATCAGTGTGAGTGTGTGTCCACGTTGGTCCAGTGGTAACTACAGACTTGCAGTTTAAACGAGCGGCAGCATCACAAAGCACAAAAGTCAGTCTGTGCATCAGCTGCCTCCAAGTGGCACGAATGAAAAATACACCACACTTTAACAACAGTGTGTTTTTTGCATTAAAAATACAGCAAGTGCAACAAGTGAATATGCTAGTGATTTATACAGTGTGCACCAGCACACACACACACACACACACACACTGAGTACTTTTATTTAACCCGGCTAGTCTCCCCTCCAGAGGACACTACCATGGAAACATGGCACAAAGGGAGGGAGCATGAAAACAGAGCACAGTTGTCTGGAACAGAATACCAATAACACAGTGTGGGAAAAAAGCAGCCAATAATTACAACTGATGCTCACACACTCACACATGATCAGGGGAGGGGACATGATGATATACAAGTGTTGTGTCATGAATGAGTGAAGCGTGTTAATGGGTTCATGTCAGAAGACAATTTTGTGCATTTTTCTTAAAAAATTATTAACAGCTTAGTAATCAATAGTTAGTTGGGACGATGGCGGCTGAGTCGTAGAGAAAGAAGGTGAAGACGACTTTGTGAATGTATATGAATGTGTGATTGAGAAAGCGCCGTACATATGTGCTGTATGACTGAGTGAGTGAATGGCTGTGAATGGGTGAATGGCGAAACTGTCTAAAGCAGCTTTGAGTGTTCAAACGAAGTCTAGAACTTTTACCATTTACTCATAATAGTAATAAATAATAGAAATGTATGTTGTTTTCTGGGTTTAAAATTGAAATGAAACAGAAACAGCTTCATCTACATAAACACAGTTAATCTATCATTTACTATAAACGCTCTATACCAGGACTGCCCCTTTTTATTCAAATATCCATTTGAATGTAAGGCCAGTTTGAGATAAAAAAAATAAAAAATAGAAGCCCATTATACCTGATGTAGTACCGCTGTGGTCCAGCAGAGGGCTGCTGAGAGCACAGCTTGACCTTAGATCCACATTGAATTGCCACAAGCAGCTAAACTGTTCACCAGAGCGGATGATCACAACACCATATATATGTGTATATATATATCTATATCTCTATATATATATATATATATATCTCTCTATATATATAGATATATATGTATATGTATATATACATATACATATCGCCGAGCAAATAACACACCATGACCAGCTAGTTTACAGACTTCCCATCCACACAGGACTGAGGGAGAAGAGGCAACACTGCCTTTCAGACTTCCCCCATCATCACTGAGAGATATGACCTTTAAACGTGATGATAAATATAACGGAATAATATATAGAATGTGTGAATGTACAGAGAAACAATTAAAGGGAAATGAAACAGAAAACTGTTTAAAAATGTAGTTATGCTGTCAAACCCACAGAGTTTATTGGAGCAGCAGCAGAGAAGTACTGCATATAGATTATTGTACCATGTATTTTAATGATCATAAGTACAGTGTGTATGTGTTCACAAACAAACAAAGGAAAATTAGCTTGATATAAATTCTGCATTGTCTGACACTTTACACCTGTGTCGGATCGGCCCTTCCATTTGAAAGAAGACGTGTTCTACCACTGAGCCACTGTTTAATTAGATATTACACTTTTTACACTACATTTATAATCCCCTCCAAAGATAAAAGGAAGAGTGAGGAGAATTCCTTCATTTTGGCATCAAAAGATGAATATAAGACAAGAGATGAGTATTTCAGCTTCTATTTCTAACTATTTACATGGAGATATGTAAATAGCTTTGATTGGAATGGAACGCCACATGTTTAGACCCCCCGATGCACAGCTTTGTTTTTATTTGTGTTTGTGTTGAAGGGGCTACTTTACTCCTCATCCTCTTGACAGGTTACAGTCACCGCTACTTTTGTCGTCGCTGCTTATCTTGACGTATTTCCAAACTTACTGCTGCACACCTCCAAGTTTTATGATTACAAACACGAGTACACAAACGCAGCACCAGACCCGGTACTGATACTGATACTGGTCCAGTGCTGTATATACACTCAGACCTCTGGTCCAGTCACATTGCAGTCCATTATCATGGACTGAAGAATCCAGCCTTTACTGAGCACTAACACACTCTTGGAATATGTCATAATAAAATTTGATTTTTTAAATGTAAAATGTAAAAAGAGGAGAATAAAGAGAACTAATCAGATTCCTGTTGTGAGTTCCCACAGTTTGGACATTTGGGTAGCATCTCTGTTTTATGTGTGTGTGTGTGTGTGTGTGTGTGTGGTTGAGGCTGTTAGATTGGGTCAGGAGGGCAGGAATCTCTCAGGCTGATCCACACCTCACTTGTCACTGTGAGTGATTTCCTTTGTTTGTGTCGTGGAGAGTGTAATGAAACCATCAGCAGTCTGCAGTTTACACCTTCCCTGTTGTTAACGCTCAGTGATTGCTGACTTTCACAAGGTTCCAGGGTGTCTGCGTGCTTCTGGCTGACTTAAGTGATAGTTCAGGGGTTTCATGAGTGAGACTTTTTAACTCTGAAGTGAAATCATTCTGCTGAGGGCGGGAGGGAGCAGTGCATGAACATCTGTGTGAGATAAAATTGCATTGTTTTGGCAGTGTAAAATAATAGTGCAGGAGAGTCATCAGCTTACAAAGAGAAACTTTCACTTAAATGTACTTAATATACTAAATAAAAACAGAGTAGAATCTTCAGTCCAGTGTTTGATGGAGTAAAGCAGATGGGGAGCAGCAGATGCTGTAAAGGCTCAAGTGTCCAAACTTCTGCCGAGGCCTCCATTCACAGCAAAGATGATAAAAACCTCATGACCATCGTGTTCACATCTTGATATGTTCACTGTAGGCTACTTCTGCTGTGACCACCCATTATTTTAACTCACCACAAAGTGGACAGAGACACTGAGGGACAGGGGGGACGGGCTGATCACTGTGTGTGGTACAAGCAGTCCTCAGATGGCAGCAACTCAAGTCAAAGGACTTTCTCATTGATTCAATTCTTGTCCTAACAAAATGATTCTCATTACATAATCACTTAACAGAAAAACTGGGGACTGAGACGATCTCAAGCACATTATTTCCATGGTGCGTCCTCTCAGTGCGACACATGGTCAACAGGGGTTGTGTTTAGTGTCAGAATTATTCGTCACTGCATCAGTTTAAAAGCCAAACGTGCAGCTGTGCTGGTGAAGTGAATGGTTCTCTGCTGAGGAGATGGATCTGTTCACACGAGCTGAGGAAAAGCAAAATAAAACAATCTGACTTTCAAATTCATTGTTTAAAAATGAAGCTTTCAGGTTTGAAGTGACGACATTGATGGTGATGAGACAGGAGTGTCTCACATGATGTGCAGCTGAGATAATTGTTGTTTTACAGTTAAGAGGAGACACGGCGTCGACACTTTGCTTGTTTGTATTTCAATTCTCGAATCAGCAGATGAAGAAGAGGAGGAGCTGAGATTTGAAGCTGAGATTGAGTATTTTCTAATGCGTTGCTTGTTGAAGATTTAGATGCTTTAGACTGAGTTCTTGTTGGTCGATGGCACAGTGGCTGTGTGCTGCCTCTGAGCGCCTGACCACACCTCATTTGTTGGACCACACACCCATGGGTGCACTGATGAGCACCAGCTAAAAGTAACAGCTGCACTCGATGCAAACTGGTAATAACACTTGAACTGTGCATTGTGGACACGAAGTCGATCACTCAATCACAGTTTCTACTTCATTCACCTGATTTGTACATGTTACATATGCAGTTATTAAAGGTTTGCATTTTCAATAAAACCAAAAGAGTTTTAATTGTTCTTGTTGTTACCTACACAATGTGTGTGTGTGTGTGTGTGTAAGAGTTAGGGTTAGTGTGTCTGATCACAGCAGACTGCATATTCTTCAAGTCATGAATAATTAAGTGACTGATGTAAGTGGAGAAGGCCGACTGCTGCTGCTGATGCTGCTGCTGCTGCTGCTGCTGCTGCTGCTGCTGCTGCTGCTGATGCTGCTGCTGCTGCTGCTGCTGCTGCTGCTGGTCCTGTTTCCTGTGTGTAACCACTGTCGTTCATTCACCATTAAGACTTATCTTTGGAAACTTTCATCGATAACAAAGTTAGTGCATTATGTATGAGGAATGTAGGCAGCCATTAAAGATACAGTAGGCAGGATGTTAGTTGTAACTGATCAATAATTCCATAATTACCTTTGAGCGTGATTTAAATCAAGTGCTCTAGGAGAGAAAGACAATTCTATTCAATCCTCTCTATTATTACAGTATGATAATGATAATAATAATATATTTTATAATAAATAATACAATTTAAAACATTTCACCTTTAATTCTGGTCAACTATCAAAGACATATTTACCATTTTTATAGCGTCTTTGACCTATTTTCTAAAAAAACCCAATAATAATAATTGGAACCAATATTAAATCTATTCCCTTCCTCCTCCTCCTCCTCCTCCCCCTCCTCCTCCTCCTCACTGCACGTCGGAGTTTCCTCCCCACTGGATTGTAATGTAGTAACTGGTACATCATCATGGCAGCCCATTTATGTGCACGTCAGTGCCTCCTGCTTCCGTGCACATGATGCTGATATTAAGGACAGCTGTGAAATATGCAGTTGTGATGAACCTGTAATTTAAGTAGAACTGAAAATGCAGCTTTCATTTGTCGGCATCCTCTGAGTCTTTTCCTGCTTTTCAAAGAAGGTAATATGATATCAATAATATCACAATACAATGATTCTGTGATAATCAATATATTGCAAGACAATCATATAGTGATATGTCACAATATCTGTCTGATTAAAGGAAACAAAGAGTCTGTGTGAAGTTAAAAGTGCAGGATTTCTCTGTTTAACATAGAGAACAAAGTGTGGAAGAGGCGTCGCTTTATATATATACATTATCTTCTTAAAGATAAACCCACACTGAACCTTCTTGCTGGAGATTCAAACAAACCTAAACTTTCACTGCCATTATTTTCTCTGCATTTGCTTCAGAGCGAGTTCCAACATTAGTTAGAACGTTGCTCATGTAGATTAAACATCAGTTTTAACGTCACTGGCCGCGTGTTTTCACAGAGAGTGTGTCACCTTGTCTCATGTGTCAGATCCTCATATAACCACACGTTATAAAAACCTAACTATCCCTTTAATGTCCCTTGAATGTTTAGTTTTATGCCGCTTTAGCAGCATGAAAGAGAGCGTGAGTATGTTCTGATGTAGTTTATACAACCCCAGGGATTACTATCACCTCCCCTCCTTTACTCCATGTAGAGATCAGGTTCCTCCTCTTGCTCTTTGCTGAGATGCAAGACTGTCGGCAACGATGTGGGTATGACCTCAGAGAGCAGGCGGAGGGAGGAGGGGCAGTGATGAAGTGATGGAGACAGAAGGAGAGGAACGTGAGAAGGGATGAATAGTTCTTGGTTTTCCATAAGACACAGCTGGAGGTAAGGTCTGTCTGTGAATGTGAGATTTAAGCTTTAAAAATGGCTTTAAAGCAATCGAACTGTTTGTTGTCGCTCAGATATCAGTCATATGCTTTTGTGTGGAGTTGCACGAGGTCAGGATCAGCAGTGGGTCAGAGCTGGTGCAGCTTCTCCATGCGTGTGTGTGTGTGTGTGTGTGTGAGTGAGTGAGTGAACTCAGTGGAGCCCAGCAGGCACAATAGCGAGCTGTCCCTGAGGCCCTGACACATCAGTGTGGCTGTTGCACCCACGTCCACATTCCCTCCATGCTGGGTGTGGGTGGACGTCAAGAAGCAACACTGTTTCTGTGCAGTGTTAGAATGCTGAGGCAACAGTTGGTGCTGGAGGCACAAAGACAAAGAAGAGCGGGAGCAGACGCCAAGATGATCCACATCTGAAGCAGGTGAAGCCAGTGGTCAGTGTTTGTCTTGCTTTAGGTGACCGAATACAAATATGGAGAGAGTGGTAACCCACCGTTGTGAGGCTGTGTTTCTCTGGAGTTAGATTCACTGAAATTGAAAGTTCTACAGTCCTGCACAAGTCTTTTTATTTATTTATTATTTAAAATCATACAGTGTCTAATAATAACCATCATTTGAATGAATATTACACACTGCATGAGAATGTTGGTATTATTATACATATATATGTATATATATGTATATATATATATATATACATATATATGTATATATATATATATATATATATATATATATATATATATACATATATATATGTATATATATATATACGTATATATATTTATATATTGTCTTTGGGACAGTAGACCTTGGATCAAACAGGACTCCATAAAACTCTGTGCTTTTGTTTAAATCTAAGATACAATGATTAATTACCAGATTAATGAATTCAACTACTTTAATAATTGATGAATAAGTCTTTTTCAACTAAAACAAGCGTTCTGATTTCTCAGCCTCTTAGATTTGAATATATTAATATAATATAATAAGTAATTATAATGATGTTAAAAATATGATTACTAAGTTTGTAACTTTAAATAACCGCTTTTCAAAAGAAGAGAAAAGAGTGAATTCACTGAAATATTCACTCTTGTAAACACGTGTCTATTTTGTATTGTATATTTAAAGTCAGTGTAAAGCAAATTGATCAAATATGATATTAAATATCAAAATATTGCTTTGATACAAATGTGTTTAGTTTGAACTTAAAATCAATGAAACATATTCTCCAGATGCAGCGAGGAATAATAACAACACGGAGCCTACGAGTGAATGGATTACTGTGTGACTCATTCACTCACTCCACTATATGTTGAAAAAGCACGGCTAAGCCTTTAAGCTTCTTTGAAAATCTCTGCTGTAATTAATTAGCAGAAAATAACACAGACACAGTGTGAACTGAGCTTGTCAGTGTTTGTCTGAGACAAACCAGATCTTTACGATTCCATTTTGTCCTGAATCTTGTGTTTGTTGAGCTTTTGAAGTGACACTAATGAGAGGATGATGTAGTCCACCTTTAAGATATCTTAATATTTATATGTCCTTGTATTTAAAGTGACTTCTGTGCAGTATATCAGCAGTGAAGAGAGGAGCATTTACGCGCCATGACAGTGGCTCTGGACTGAGGAAGGTGATTAAAACTGCTAAATTTACTAAACACAATTATTCCAACTGTTATTGTGTCAAATCAAATATAAATACATGAATCCATTTCTTTAGTCATTTATTTATTCCATTCCCAAACTCAAGAAAGCATGATTCCAATTCTTTTGCTCATCGAAATCTTTAATCACAAATGTTTTCCTCTTGTCTACAAACGGTAAATTTTTTTATACGTCGCTTTTCTTGACGACCACTCAAAGCTGCTTCACACCACATTCACCCATTCATCCATGTGCAGCACATCTAGACTAATGTCCAGCTGTAGACTAGTGGAGCCCAGAATCAAACTCACAACCTTCCAGTTGAAAGACAACTCTCTCACCCATCAAGCCTCCACCACGTGTGGCACTCACTTTGATTATTGGAGATTATTTTCTGCTCACTTATGGCAGCTTGGTAAACAATGCTGCTTTTTGTGTACAATCACGGAGCTGCTGTATTTGTTCTCCTAATGTGATTTAAGTTGCATTACATTGAGCTGACTTGTTGTATTTATAGCAGCTTAGTGCCTTTTCTTGTTATTGAGACGCAGAGCTCACTGTGTACGAGCGGCTTTGAGGCTGTAGATTAAACTCTACCTGCTGTTGCAGGAACACATCTCTAACATGTTCTTGTGTTATTTGTTTGTCTGCACTGAGGTGAAGGAAGGTGTGGATCTGTAATTTAAGTCGTGTCGACTGGTGATAATGGAAGATAAACACAGAGACAAAGGATTACGAGTGCTCAGGGACGCTGCAGCCGTATAAAGCCTGGAAAGAGGATACGCTGTGAAATGTGTTGTTGTTGTTGTGTGTATGAGCACATGTGTGAGAGACGCCATGGGAGCAGTGCTGAGCTGGTTCAGTGCTCACCTGTGTGATAAACTGACACGCTGGAGAGTAAGTACAACTCTGGCTGCTTGATTGGTGTGTGTGTGTACATGTTTATGGAGGGGAGGGGTCATGAACGTATCCTCAAAGGTTTGCACGTTCTCCCTGTGCACACGTGGGTTTTCTCACGCGATTCTCTGTGATTCTCCCACAGTCCAAAAACATGCAGAGTTTAATCACCGTCGGTGTGAATTTAAGAGTGAATGGTTGTGTTTGCCCTGCAAAAGACCGCTGACCTTTCCATACCTTTGTCAGCTGGGATTTGCTCCAGTGAAGAGAACAAATGAATGAACTTCTTTAAGACTTACTGCCATGTCATTTTTATTGTATATTTTAATGGCAGCAAAAACATGAAAATGTCAATCAAGTCATTAAAATTCAGATTCAGTGGCTTTAGAGTGACATCATATTCAGTCATCACTGTGTCATCCTTAATCCAGTTTTAATCCTGGATATTTGTCAGGATCTTTGTCAGGGTTAAAATCAATACATTCCCACTAGGATCCCACAAGGATTTCCACTCGTGTATTATCTCACCCGTGTCTTCTCTTCTGTCTCAACAGCCCCAGGAAGCTCTTGAAGAATACTCCCACCCCTCAGAGGAGGGAGATTTTGCTGCAGATTCCTTGGAGAGGTTCGACAGAAGCCTAGGAGGCGGAGACACATCTGATGAGTATTTTGACTCTCACTCATGGCACAGCGACGCCCTGTCAGATTTAACTCCAGACGGGGAGGAGTGTCTGGTTGCCCTGCTCGAGCTGGAGGAAGCGTACGATGGTCGCAGAGCAACGGGCAGCAGCTTCCACAGTGGACAGAGTAAAGGACGCAGGAGAGAGTCAGTGACAGCAAAAAACAGTCATGGGAATAAAGCGTGTCTGGGACAAACTGGTTGTAGCAGAAGGAAAAGCCCAGAGAACTATTTAGACTCAGCGCTCAGCGCCAGAGATCTTTGCTCGTCCCATCCACATCAAGAGGAAATTAAAGGTGACCTGCAACAACAACCCGGTTTGCAGACTGCCTGCACAGAAAGTCAACTCGACAGTTACACAGAGCCACACAGTTCACAGTTACTGAGCCAACACAACAGAATAAAGGTAAATACTCCACCAGACACACAGGAAGTCAAGCTGCTGGCAGAACCTGAGGAGGACAATCCCCACAGATGGAATGAGTGTGCAGAGGCTAAAACACACATAGATGCAACAGAGGCACAACAACTAGAACTGTTAGGATGTTGTGACGTACAGGATGTAGAAAAACATAACATCAAACTGTGCGACACTGAGAAAAACACAGGTTTAACGAGATCCATCAGTGACTCTAACGATCACAGACAGAGAGGAAGTTTACAACAACATCGTATAGTCACTGACGACACGGGCAGTGAGAGTGTGCGAGCGTGTCGTTACCAAACTCATCCGAAAATAGAGATTCGCTGTAAAAACGATTCATACGTAACAGACGGACATTTCACGGGAGTAACAAATGCACACAAATCAAAGTGTGTGTGTACACCAGCACATTCTAACGACACAGACAGAGCAGAGACATGGGAATCAAATAACACAAACTCAGAGACTCTCAGAACACAAACCAGTGCAGCTGCTGAGGAAAGCCCCAGCAGAGGCGCGTCAGAGAGCCACCCGCAGGTTTGTTATAATCAGGTGTCAGGTGTCTGCTTCCAGGCACAGCAGTGTGTGTGTGCTGCCACTGTCACAGAGGGGACAGTGAAGGAAATCTGTTCCTCTGTCACTTTTTCCCAAGAGTCCTCAGCCGCGCTCTCATTGGACGCCGGCGCTACTGAGCAGATTGTTTCAAAAGAATCCACTGGGAGGGATCGAGATAACACACGACCTCTAACGCTAAAGCCACGGCGCGGTCTGGGTCAAACTCAGGATAGAATTCATAATAAGTTAGATCAAGAGGCACATTTAGACTCTACAGAACCAGGACCTGACTCGTCTGAGGAATCCTTGCATCCTCACATGTTCTCAGATAATCAGCTTTTTTTATCTGGCAACCAAGAAGCAGAGGAGACGTCCCGTCTGTTATCAGGGAAGTTTACAGGAGGAGGCGGGACGTTAGGATCGTCCTGCCCTCGTCTCCGTCAAACTGAGGACGCTTGTGTCGTTTTTGACCAGAAAAACACTGTGGAAATAGTGAGGAAAGTCAGTCTTCCACAGTCTGGCACAGCAGGGGTTTCTGAGCTCAGGGAGCAGAGAGTCATTCCAGGAGCAAGTGTCAGTCATCCTTTCTTTTTGTCTCAGCAACTGCCGAACACGAACCCTGACATTAGAGAAACGTCAACACATGCAGACGCTGGCCAGTCCAGACAGGTTGGTAATGGAGAACGACCAAGTCCAGGTCCAGATACGATTTCCCAACAAACCGCTGTCAGTGCAGATTCAAGGCGAGTTCAGCTGGATCTCCCTGAACCTTTGTGTAGCTTGAGAACTTCTCTTCTCTCAGACTCCAACAATAACACCAAGGCCAGTATTAGAAGGGTTCAGAGAGGGGAGGGTGTTGGCTGTGTCTCAGCTGGAGTCCAGATCAGCTGCAAAGATAATGGACAAACAAAAGATCTGACCCCGGACCATGTGGCAAACGTAGACGATCCTCAGGATAATTCTGTGGCGTCGCTTTCTTCACTGGTCCACAGATCCAGGAGCAATGAGGATGTAAAGTGCAGTCAAGGCAAAGACCTTTGCAACCATTTATATTCAAGACATGTTCATACAGAGGAGTTAGAACAACTAACAACACAAGAAAGAACAGAGGATAAAAAGCTTTTAAGTACATTTTGGCTCCAGTGTGCTAATGTGGATGAAGCCCTCAGGCCCATAAATGTAGATGTTTACAGTGAATGTAAAGAAGAGAAGCAGCTACGGGATCACAACGTTCCTGCTGCAACGATAGACAGCTTATCTGAATCAAAGTGCAGCGAGCACCCACAGGTATATTCACACCCCAGCAACAGCCTGAACCTTCTCACTGTGAGAGGGTTAGAGCCAATCTGGGAGTCTGAGCATCCAGTGGAAAAAAAAGACCCGCAAATAATGAGGCCTGCCGAGGACAGGGGTGTGGTTTCCCTTTCAGGGGACACCTCCAGTCCAGCAGGTCCGCGGCACCAAGCTGCAAACCCTGCTGAGTTAGAGGCCGACGTGCACACAGCCACACCTGTCCAACGCAGCAACAGCGAAAAGCATTGTAGACCCATGACGGTTGCCTACGATGCTGTGTGTTACACCTCAGTCAGTGGCAGCTGCAGTGAGTATGAGGACGCCCACTTTTCTGCTGCAGACACACATGCAGATGCTGATGGAACGATCAAGAGGAGAAAAACGAAACAAAGCCAAACAGGAAATAGAGGCTCTGCGTTTTCTGTCTTTGCTAAAATGCCTTCTTTTAGGAAGGCTAAGGGTGCAAAGGGTTGCAGAAGTGAGGAGGTACCCCAGGAGTCATTGGATGGAGGAGAGGGCCCGATGTCTGAACAGGGGCCGGGGACAGACAACTTAGATGACGAGGTTTTTGAGAAAGACCAGACATTCCAACAGGAAATGTCCCCAGTGGGAAACAACATAGAAAAAGAGGACTGTGGGTTTTTACACTCAACTCCAAACTCTGACCACGTCCCTCATCTGGACAGTCAAAGCAGTGTCCACGTTGGTAACGGTGGAACAAGCCCAGATAATGCCCTTTCTGAGCAAGTTGACTCACCTAACAGACAGTCGTACAAGAGGAGCAAGAGTAATGACAGTTTAAACATCCGCATGCGCTTTGCACAAGCACACAAGACGCTTTCAAGTCTTTTCGAGTCGCGCTCCATTGACAAGAAGAACGAGGATTCTGTGGACACTGATGTGGATTCTGGTAAAATCAAACAATCCTGGAGGAAGCTGAAAAAGGCCAAGGAGGCAGAGCTGCTTAAAAAACCTCAGACCGCGTCAGACGGGGAATGTAGCAGCATCACTTCAGGACAAGACTGTGGACACTTTGCGTCCTCCCCGCTCCTGGACAGGTCCAGCAATCCAGGGTCACTGTCCTCCATTAGAAACCTACGCCACACTGATCCCATCTCCAAACGTGGATTCTCACCAGGAAGTGGAAATGAAAACCCACTTGGCTGCAAATCTGAAGGTCAGAGAAGAAAGTGTTCCCCAAATGCTTCACTTTTTGACGACTCTCCGGTCTTACAAACCAACCACAGCGGCCCGGGTTCACCGCTGAGTCCCACTTCATCTGCTTCCTTTGCTCATCAGCACTCAGTGGCCTGTGAGGGCGTGTCTGAAAGCCCCTTACGGCCAATGAGCCCTAAACCCAACAGCCCCAGACCAGCAGCTCAGCGTAAACTGTTTCGCTTCCCTCACTCATCGAGGGCCACTTCTGTGTGTCCTACTGTTCTCGCTCAGTCGGTCAGTGTGGAGGGCCTGACCGACCCCCCTGAGAGACCTAAGACCCTGAAACCTTCCACAAGCCCACTGGGTGTCAGCCTCAGCCTTCTGGATGCAGCTGAGCACAGAACAGAGAGCCAGTCACACATCAACCTGTTTGCCATTGGCTTCATCAGTGATCCGGAGGTAAGATGTGTTCAAATGAAACAATTATTAATCTGAAAAACAACCACAAAGTAAATGTGTGGCTCAAGGTTACACATCCCTGGGAATAGATTCATTTCTTACTCTGCTGCGAGTGGTGATTGTGTGTGTGTGTGTCTCAGGGCAACGACGAGTGTATCTGTGTCCCTCATTGTTGGGACAGAGAACAAGTCTCTCTTTCTTTGTGACTGTGTGTAGGGGATGAAGTTAAATAACAGTGTCAACTCGTTCTTCCTCTCTGCCTCCAGCAGTGTGATGTCTTTTGGTTTCGCTGCCATTTCTATATATGTAATATACATGAAGAACAGCTTAACTTGAGGACGACTGCTGTTGGTGCTTGTATACCATGATACAATATAGGCTCATTTAAAACATCCCCCATGTTACCTTTAAATTACAGTGTGGTCGTATGAGGTAATGACATATACAGTATTGTAACCAGGAACTGGCCTGAGACATTGAAGTCTAACCACTTTGTTACTAGTAGGGACAAAATCATATTTTACCCACGTAACAAAAGGCTCAGCTAATATCCCATTCTCACTGGTATTATTGTTATTGTTATTATTATTATTATTATTATTATAATAACAATAACAATAATAATAATGTATTTATTTATTTTAAATTGGGACAGCCCTCAGCATCAACAGTCTCCACCGTGATAATATCACTGAGGTTGAGGATGTTCTTCTTTTTCCTCCCTTGTCTCGTTTTGTTTTTGGCACATTTGAGACGTCACAGCTCATGCACGTGAAAAAAAAAACTAGCTCATTTCAGAGTGAAAACGGAAGGTTGTGAACTGCTCATTATTCTACACCAAAGTCCACCGTTGACTTTATAGGTAGTGACCAGAGCAGAGTCAGTGCTCAGTGTGTGTGAAGTGTCCATGAAGCTACAGTTGTTTCAGTCCAGTTGTTGACTGTCTACCCTGTTATGTATTCTGCATACCTGTGGATTTAACAGGAGAAGAAAAGGTAACTAAGACTAACCAGTTAACTATGACTAACCAGTTAACTATCACTCAAAAGGGCACACACAGTGATGGTCGACCTGCCAGCCACACCAGAACAAGAAAGCATTTGGACGTAGAGGGCGAAGGGAAGTCCTCGGTGGTTCTTGGTGGGCTAAGGACGGGCCACTGGGTGGATGTGGGTCGTCGTCAGAGAAACTCTACAGACGACCTTTGGATTGAAGAGCAAAAGAAATATAAACGCAAACTGGCACGAGCCATCAGAGGAAGCGTGGGACAGCTCAACACTCTGATATCAGCAGACATGGACAAAGTAAGATGTCCACAAACACAGGAAATCTTTCTAATCTTCATCATCTTCCTCCTCTGCGTTGCTTCTGCATGCCCCTCCCCCTTTCTGACACTTCTTCCTGGAAACATCTGTTCTTACGTTCTCTCTCATGCGCGGTCTGATCCATGTCCACTTGTCTTCTGCCCTCTAATGCACGTCACTTCATGTTTGTAGTCTTTTCTCTTCGTATCCTCTGGTTGAAGTCTAATGATTGATATTCTCATACGTGTTGTTCATCATCATCATCATCATCATCAGTGATATAACAGTGATGGAAACCAATCCGCTTCCTTTGCCACAGACTGATAACGGCGTCACCTCAGGACTCATCAAGGCTTTCAGAGGAATGCCGCTCAAGGCCCACTGCTTCTCACACAGCACTCCCATTGGACTGGACTGTCTGGGCTGGAGGAGACACGTCTCTTACACCTGTAAGTGGACACTTCTTTCACATGTTTTCACACTGCATTTCTCCCTCTTTCGTCTCCACCTTCACAGAGGGTTTTCTGAATGGTTTTATACTTTAGTGTGGAAATCTCCCGTTCAGAGGTTTATCTTGCTTTGAATTGTGTCGTAAATAAATCGTCATTAAGATATTTCGATAACGCTTGAATTGTCAACAGTGGTGTGCTCCTGCACAACAACTTCTGGTATAAACTCTCTTTCTTTGAATCTCTTTATTTATTGCAAATAATTTCATCATCACAATATAAAGCGACGTTATCACACATCACATGATTTCCTAGTATCATGCAGCCCAAGTCCTGAGTCCTTAGTCCCAGTTCCAGCTGATGTCGCTATAGTTAGTGTCTTGTAGCGTTTTATTATTATTTGGGCTGAAATGAACACATATTTAAAACCTAAACCCTC
This sequence comes from Solea senegalensis, assembly GCF_019176455.1. Taxonomy (NCBI): domain Eukaryota; kingdom Metazoa; phylum Chordata; class Actinopteri; order Pleuronectiformes; family Soleidae; genus Solea; species Solea senegalensis. Next base: position 1,181,292 of record NC_058021.1, on the reverse strand, counting down.
AGTTTCAGTAATGAATGAAAATTCAAATTAAGTTAGGAACACAAACACAACAGCTGATGGACAAGCTAATTAACCTTAATGTTGTTTCTTATGCAACTCAATCACTTCTTCTTCTCATGGATCACTTCCTGTGAAGCAGTTCTTATGTTTTTTATTTGTATTTATTTACCTCAGTTACTATTAGGCAGCCTTTTCTCACAAATGAAGTGCTCACTTATAAAGTCCAAAGAGAAGGTGTTGGTGGCTTGTGTATCTAAAACACACTTCAATTAACCCTGATTGCCCCTTTAATATTTGTGTCTTCATAATAATGAAGTTTGCTATATTCCATTGTGTACTGATAGACATATTCTCTGTTATCTGAAACACAGATTCACCCGTACTTTGTGTACTTTGTCACAGTTTTACGTTTACAGTAAAGTGCACAGTTCACATCAAGGATACGCAGGTTTTTTTGTGGCTTGGTTTACTGTTGGTTTACATCTTTAACACGTCCATGATTTACTTTGACATAATCACACTGAACCACTGCAGTTCCTCAGTGAACCTGCAGGCTGCAGTAAGTTCCCACTGAAACTCAGAGCTCAGTCCCTCCCACAACACAGTTAAAACACAAATAACATCAGATTCTATTTAGACAAAGACTTGTTTTTTCTGTCTTTAGAGGTTACTTAAGAGTAACCTCTAAAGACACAGTGAAATATTAAAAACCCTTATTTTAGTTCTTTGTTGTCCATTGGCAGCAGCTACAGCTTTGAGTCTCATGCATTAAGTCGCTTCTTATTTCAGTTTATCTCCAGACGTGTTTCAGTTGTTCAGCTTCAGAGGGTTTTCAGTGTTAACGCACACGCAGTCAGATAACTGTCATGATTTCAGAGACACGCCCTGTTTTCACTCAGTTTGGCTGGAGGTCAAACCCCAGAAATTGTACGAGTGATTGGCGAGAGATGAAGATTTAATGTCATGATTATCCGGATTTTCTATTAACTTATTAATTATTGTGACAATGTTAAAATGAAGTTCTTAACATGGCGCTGATAGCACTTAATCTTACATTTTGGTAAATAAGAAATATAGTTTTTACATCACAGATAGGATATTTAAAGTCTTACAATTGTAAATAAGATAATTTTAAGTCATGAGGTCCTGGAATTCCAGGCTCCCCCTTGTGGTATTTGTGTTTTTAAGTCACTCACTCAATCGCCTTCCACTGCTTTCTCCTCTACTTGAGGGCGCTAGTGCCAATCCCAGCTGTCATAAGGTGAAAGGCGGGGTACGACCTGGACAGGTTCACCACTTCATCACATGTAAAATATTCATGCTTTTCATCCATGGTGATTATATAGTGTGAGTGCTTCATCTGTGTTCCTCCTGTAAACATTCATATAGATCTTTTGATGCATCCTTGATTCCTTACCTTGATCAGAGCCAAGTTCTCCATACATCTCCAATCCTTTTGGTAATGACATAATAATCTCCTTAATCTCCTTTTGAGCAAACGTTCAACTGGATAAAAACTACTAGTTAAAGCTCATTTGTCACATGTTTGTGAGTAAATCTGCTGTGAACACTGTGGACGACATGAAAACAAACACGGAGTGTGTGTGTGTGTGTGTTAGTGTGTGTGTGTGTGTGTGTGGCGTTCTTCGTGTTAAATAGATGCTGCACATTGTTCCGTACTGTCGTGAGGCAAATGACATTGTCGAGTGGCAGAAATCCCCCTACAGGACCCCCACTGATGTCAGCGAGAGAGAGAGAGGGAGACGCACGGAGAGAGAGAGGCTGACAATGTGTGAGGAAATGAAGCAGCGTGCAAATGGGTAGAGAGCCAGAGAAACAGAAGCCGGGAGGGAGGAGGCAGGATCTGAATGAGAGGCCATCCAGAACAGAGAGGTAACGGGAGGAGGGAGAGAGAGAGGGAGAGAGAGAAGCACTGTGCCAGCTCTCTTCTTCTGTGTATGGGAGGAGGAAGCAGCATGTTGACAGCTGAAGCTTACCTCAGCAAATAGTGCAGCAGATATCAGCCAGGAGACCTCCTCCTCGTCCTCCTCCTCCTCGTATTACTCCTCCTTTTACTCCTTCTCTGCATTCTTTCCCTGCCTTAGGAATAAACCACCTGCTCAGGGTCTTTGCGTCCTCTTCATTTCCACTCACTTCTTCACTGTCCACTTCCGTTCCCCCCGTTCTTGTGGTGCATCCAGATTGGGATGCGGACCCAGCAGGGCTTGGAGGGGGGCGTGCCCCTGCCCACGGGCAGCTGTGGCAGTAGCGGCAGCTCAGGTTTGTCGCCAGGCTCGGACTCTGACGGAGGAAGCCCCACAGGCGGAGGAGTTGACAGCATGGTGGATGGAAGTCTTGGGGTGGGTGGATGTATAGGTGGAGGTGGAGGAGGAGGTAGTTTAAGCGGCACTCTGAGGGGGGTCCTGTCTCACTACTGGAGCTTAGAGAGTCTGCATTCTACCACAGGTAAGTGCCACACACACACACACATGATGCGGGTGTGAGACAGCTCTGCATTTCCCTGTTGTCATACATATGGATGCTGTGAGCTCAGTGTGTGTGTGTGTGTGTGTGTGTGAGCAGATGTGCAGACAGACACCCTGCCTGAGGTTAGTGTGTTATCCAGGGTTAGATTGGATTTGCAGTGCGTGTGTGTGTGCGTGCGTCAGCTGACGCTGTCAGCGGGTGATGTGTTTGGGTGTGATGGTTACCAGTCGTGCATAAATCAGCTTCAGTCTTTCACCGCCCGCTTTCTTCCGGCGTGTTCTGTATTGGCTTGTTTTCCGAGCTCGTGCTCGTGGTGGTTCTCAGCTTTCAGGAGTCTGACTCAGCCCATGAGCTACGTGTTGTTTTAAATGAAGTGAGTGCAGAGTACATTGTGTGTGTGTGTGTGTGTGTGTTTTTAATTTGAATTGTGTCTGGTTGTTTGAACACGAGTGTACAGAGACGACAGGAGGGCAACAATGGTTGAGTGTCAGTTCAAGTAAATACTGCGTGTTGTGTTGAGACGGTCAGAACTCACATCTATGTTCACTGTGAGTGTAATGATTAATCATTTTGATAAAATATTCAAAAATGTGCTATGAATTCTGATTACAATGGATGACACATATGTATTGATTCATTTGTTCTTACTTGACCAATAATACAAAACCTATAGATAAAAATTATGAATTTAAAACACTTATTTAATTTTGCCTTAAAATAATTGAGCACTTGATGACATTTTAATTTCCCAGGGTTAATATTTTCAAATCAGACCTGCATGTGGGTTTAGTTTAAGCAGTTTTTGGAGCAGTCCTCAGTAAAGGTATGCCGTATTACAGGGATTACGTTCCTCTAATAAATTCCAGAGAGGCCGTCTGCGAGATCGGTTTTGAAGAAAAGCTATTTTTACTTTAAAGAATGAAATCCAGCTTCCAAATAAAAAAATCACTCCGCTGTCATTGGTCAGTTCGTGCAATGCTGCTTTTTTGTGCAGCCATGTTTCCTGAGCTGAAACAGAAAAGTCCACTCCCTGCTCTTTACAACTGTTTCCAGGTAACAATATGAAAAGATCATTGAACAGAAAGAGTGTTTAACTGGGTTTTTGACTGCATTTGATTAAAGGGGATTTAAGTCATATACAGTATGTACAGTAGTGGTGTCAGTGATAAAAACACGGATCAAACCTGACACTAAAGTTAGCGTTCCACTACACATGTTAATCCTCTGGTTATGTGAATTTAAACACAATGCAAATGAAAGGCAGCACAAAGCTCACGAGCCTCTTACAACCATGTCATCTTATGCATGTACATTTTGGAGATTAACACACACACACACACACACACAATACTCTTTTTCTCTAATCCCTCGTGTTGTGATCATGCTCCTCTGATTGCATCTCGCTGGCTCACAGTCACTGTCCGTACCTGTCATCCTCTGTTTCTGTTGTCATCACGTGACTCTTCTCACTGCAGCAGTGTGAGAGGGAGAGACATCAACGTAGCATTAGCCTCATACTGAGTCCTGCTGAAAGATGAAAAGGGCTTTTTCAGGGCTTAGAATTAGGTTTAGGTTAGGTTAAGATTGTGGCTTAGGTTAAGATTGTGGCTTAGGTTAAGATGCTTGGGTTAAGTTTGTGGGTTAGGTTAAGATTGTGGCTTAGGTTAAGATTGTGGCTTTTAAGATGGTAGCTTAGGTTAAGTGGGTTAGAGTTAGATAAATTAGGTTAGAGTTAGATTGTGGCTTAGAGTTAAGAGGCTTAGGTTAAGATGGCCTTAGAGTTAAGATTGTGGCTTAGGTTAAGATTGTAGGTTAGGTTAAGATTGTGGCTTAGGTTAAGATGGTGGCTTAGGTTAGATGGGGTTAGGTTAGTCGTGGGTTAGGTTATTGTGGCTTAGGTTAAGATTGTGGCTTAGGTTAGGCTTAGGTTAAGAGAGTTAAGATTGTGGCAAGTTAGATTGTAGGTTAGAGTTAAGATTGGCTTAGTTTAAGATTGTGGCAAGTTAATTGTGGCTTAGGTTAGATGTGGGTTAGGTTAAGATTGTGGCTTAGGTTAAGATTGTGGCAGGTTAAGATTGTGGTTTAGGTTAAGATTGTGGGTTAGGTTAAGATGTGGGTTAGGTTAAGATTGTGGCTTAGGTTAAGATTGTGGGTTAAGATTGTGGCTTAGGTTAAGAGCTTGTGGCTTAGGTATTTTGTTGTGATGGTTAAGGTTAGTGTAATGGGCGAGCGAGTGCATTATGTCTATGAGTGTCCTCACTGAGAATGCTATTCAATAATGTTAGTAAATGTGTGTATTATTGTATACATATCAATGTGAGGGCCAAAACACCTAGAAACCATTGGTAAGTGAGGACATTTTGTCTGGTTCTCACCATTTTAAAGACTTGATTTTAGAGTTGGAGGATGATTGAATATACAGTAGCTCTGCAGATTCCCAGTGGAACATTGTTTGTTTGGTCAGAAACATGACAGGCAAGCATGTCATGAAGTGTATGTGTCTTTCACCACATGCAGCAAGTCATTTCATGTTGTCACATTAAGCATTTTAAAAGAAAACATGACTATTGTGTACACAGTTGTGTTGAGACAAGATTCAGGATGATCACGTCGATGGTCAGTTTTTAAGCTGTTTTCTTAAAGACTGATGTCGTTTATAGCGGTGACCGATGACTGTGGTCCAAAGATGGAAACATGACATTACAGCAGCATAAATCCTCCGGGGAAGAGGTCAGAGTAGATCACTGTTCACATCCGGTCATTGCTTTCATGATGTTTCCTGATTCCTGTGCTTGTAGTTTAAAGGTTCATCTTACTTTAATCTATTAGTTCAAACTAGGGCTGATAATATAATACTAGGGCTAGTAATATGGAATCTATTTGATATGATATAAATCAAATCACAAGATGACAATATCCAAAATTTAACAAGATATCTTGTCTCAAATACTCTTAAACCAAACCATAATGAGCATGAAAACATGCTGCAGAGATTTTTAGATGCTGGTAAATTAGTGTTTTTACACTTAAACTTAAACTTGTGATTTGTGCTTATGAAATTACTTTTTTTTTAATAAAAATGAAAACTGCTAATAATGACACAAGGTCACAATACTGACCTCATTTAGTGCCACATCAATTCAACCTTTACCCCTGATTAACACGACAATGCTATGCCATGACAGCTCTGGTCATACTTATCCGTCCCTCAGTTTAGGTTTGGTCTAAACCAGTTTTCTCAAATGGTGAAACAACCCAAAATTAAGTGGGTTGCAAAAAAAATGTTGAGGAATGGAAAAGTCTAGAGGAAGTATTCATTATCGCTGCTTCCATTGTCATGACAACAGAGTCCACCATGTTAGAAATGAGTGCACTGTTAAGAATTTGTTAACATACAATTCAACACTTAACAGCATTAATATGAGTTTTCAATAAAGAATGCACAAAACAACAGTGCATTATGGGAAATGAGTGCTGGTACATGAAAACACAAATCCCTCAAAAATTAAATGTCTTAAACAATGTTGCTAATAAAGACAAACTGAACTGTTATTGTCGTATGTATAAAGTAAACACAGTATCAGAAAAATAGAATTGAATGAATTATTAATGTTTTAACAGCTCGTGTGATGCTGCACTTGTTTTGTCTAAACCCTGAGGCTGAATTAAAAAACTGATCAAACGGATGCTTGTGAAAGCAAATACCTGGATCCTCAGGTTTTTCTGTGAGGCTTCTTCCTTCCACAAAACTCCACATAAATTGATGAAGTAGTAGTAACAGTAATAGTATTACTACTTTAACAGTACTGTTGGCAGACAGGCAGGCAGATGGCAATAAAAACTTTATTGGCAGAGGTAATTAGGAGGTTGCTAAAGTACTAAACTTATAAAAGCTTTGTTTCATCCAATATGGAATCAAGTCATTAAAATTAAGCATTAAAATCTAAGTATACAGTTGTCCTGTGTGACACAGGATTATCAGTGGTGCTTCATTCTTGTGGTTCATACATAAACACATCGTATAAGTTCCTCAGGAAATCTTACAGACCATAAAATAGAGTGATAAAAGTGAATATTAGTATGAAGTATTACTGTTATTGTGTATCACTGTTGTTTTTGCCCTTGAAGCAGATTCTGGCCGTGATATACTGTAGATGATGGAGAGTAGATGAGAATTTTAATCTGATTTATGTTGGAGGGATTTCTTTGTGTGAAGAAAAAGTCTCTCCATTCAGTGCTGGAAAAGTAACAGGGATGTTTCTCTGTCTCAGGAAACTTGTGTTGTAATCAGGATATATGTATATGTTTCCAAACGATTACAAAACAAAAGAATTAAAGCAAATCCATTATTATCCATTATGACCAAGGAAGCCGGAGAACCCGGAGAAAACCCCCCCACACACGGCGAGAACATGCAAACTCCATGCAGAAAGACCCTTGTTCCAACCAGAGTCTTCTTGCTGCAAAGGCAAGAGTGCTAACCACTGCACAACCGCGTGGCCCGTCAGGATTCATAATCAGGCTATTTACCATCCATCTTACAGCGTGATGTTCATCCCGACCCTGCAAGGAACTCAAACCATTATCACTCACGTCACTTCTTCCTCCTACTGGTCCAAATAACAATGTAAATGATGCAACACCATTCATACATGTGAACGTGCCTGTGACTGACATGTGCTTGTGTTGTCACACACACACACACACACACACACACGCACTCTCTGCATCTCTGAAGCCATTAAAACAAAAGGGAGGAGAGAATCATGTCTGAAAGCATCCATCACAAAAACTGGGAGGCACAGGGCTCTCTGGGAAATAGGTCACAGTGGAACAGAGATTGAGCCACAGGCGTCTCCATGTTCTACCTCTGCTGAAGTCACTCAGTTAGAACGGGACAGTGGAAACAAAGAATAATATGACATGATGACAAACGACTTTTAATTCAAAAACTTCACATCACATCAAAACGTGACCCTGACTCATTGATGTTTTCTCCCGTGGTTGCCATGGTCACACAGACAATGATAAAAAGGAAATAGCCAAGCCTGTTGACCAGTGACGTTACCTGCTGTCAGAATCAGTGGAGGTGTTGCAGCATCTTTAAAGACTGCATGAATCTGTGAGTGTGGTCTGCTAATCTACCAAACCAGGATGACAGGACGTTTCTTCCACTTTGACTTTCAGAATAAAACGCATCATTGTGTGTGCAGCAGCCATTTTACACTTCACTGATGATATTTATGAAAAACTCCAGGCTCCTCATCCAAACGTTTGACCTGACGTGTCCTGTGAAAAACACAAGGCAGACACACTTTGAGAATGTGTGGTATGTAAGATAAGATCCTGACTCACACTCTGAGTCCGACTTTGTGAGTCTGAAGTCGGTGAGTGATGTTTGTCTAAGTGGTTGGTCAGTGGTTCAACCCTCGCTCTACACTTTTTGATCATCATAGACAGGGACTGGTCATCTATCATCGTCTACTCTTCATCTCGTATAAAAAGTGGTAAATACTGTTCCGATGTGACAATGACGTTATTTGTGTTTTAGACACTTTGTATTGGATAATAGTTGAAGTGCAGACTGTGGTATTATTAGAGTAATACAAGTATCATGTACATAAGCAAAGGTCCAGGTAATGTCATCATAGTGTAATGATCCAGTACTGGCTCCCCCTGCATGAATGTGTGAGTGACTGCATGTGAATGGGTGAGTGGGAACAGTGTTGAGTGTTCCTCAAGACGTTTAGCGTTTACAATCTACTGATTACTATTTACTTTGTGTTTTAACTGTGATGGATGTTCTTACGACTGGAAGACACACAGGACACACATAGCTGAACTCAAGAGCACGTTCAGATATTCCAGTTGTTCCGTGGTTAAATGTCATCATACTGTAACTGTTGTGTACATGATGACATGTGCTGGCTGTTTGGCCCTTTACATTGTTTCCTGTGCTTCACTCAGACACCACAGCATATTTATTAAAATACCTGCATGCTTCTGGTGAGAGAGAGAGAGAGAGAAAAATCTTCTATATTCTACAATATCACAAGAATAGACACAGGCTGGTCGTCTCAGTCTCTGCTTGTAATACATATGTTTGTCATATGTAAAATGAAGAAGAAGAAAATCCAAAAAAGGATGTTGACTTTTGACATGAGCCACACATGATACACATTGTTCACTCATGAATAACTAAAAAGTCATTTCAGTGTGACGTCGTTTGTCACCTTTGATGCTTATATGTTGTTCAGGGCGTGTCGTCCTTTTTTTGTTTTTTGTGGATCAGTAACTCCTGTGTGCTGTGACGTGAACTCATCTGAGAGGCGTGAACGTTAAATCCACATGAGCTGTGTGACTGTATCTCATACAAAAACCCTCAACTGTCCCTTCAGAGTAACATCACAGGAATCTAAATAAAGAAAAATGAAGCCGTCCTTTGGGCTCATGATAGACAGTGATGATGCTGATCATGGACCAAAACCCAAATATTCACGATCACACACGTGTGCTACAGAATCCTGGAAAGCTTTAGTTTGTTTTTCCTTGTCTTGTCCTTCACTTGCCCATCCCCCCCTTATACTCCCCTCCTCTCCAATAACAATGCAAGGTGTGCAGCAGCAGCAGCAGCAGCAGCAGCAGCAGCAGCAGCAGCAGCAGCAGGAGGAGGAGGAGGAGGATGTTGAGCTTTTTACAGACCCGTGAAGAAGAGAGGAAGACGTGTCTTTTATTGTGCCGTTCGTACACGCTCACATGTACTGCCGTGTTTGGCTGTGAACACTGAAGCAGAGGAAAAGTGCAGCTCAGCCTTTACTCGCTCCATACCTCCCCCTCCTCCCTCCATCCATCCATCCATTCTTAACCTTTGCTTCACTCTGTCATCCCTCTTTTATTTCTCTTTTATTTCTAATGAACTATGGGATGGTTCAGTATCATTGTTTGTGTCCCATACTGATATTAGACCCTCAAGTATCTACAGATGTCATTTTGCTCCTTTGAGATGATGAAGCTGCTAACAACTGTTTTCAAACACATTTACCACCTGCTCATTTCAAGCAGTTTCAAATACACAATTCTCCCACTGTGTAACAAATATTCTGCTCTCATTAAGAAGACAGACGCAGCCCACAGCATGACTCAGCATGACTCAGCTAAAAAACTGTTGCTGATTTCATTAACATTTCTACAGCCTGTGCATAGTGAAGCATGTGGTTTATACTGTAGGGATGTTTGTCTGATCCAGTTATTATCATTATTATTATTATTATTATTATTATTATTATTATTATTATTATCATTTATTTTTTTAACCAGTATTAGACTGATAACAAGACCAGGTGGCTCATCCCTAGCATAAACAGTGACCTTGTCAGGACCAGATAGAAATCAAAGCCTGGTCCTAGTAAGCCAGAACCTTATTTTTGAGGTACTGGTTAAGGTTAGAGGTCATAAGTGAAAATGAGGTTAGGTTAAGGACGGGGGTAGGTTAGGATAAGGTTCTGGTTAGGCTGGAACTGACGTTATGAACTATTTAAATGATTATTGTCTTTGTTACAGAAAGCTGAACTGTCTCATCTTGCACTAGAGTAATGTCATTCACTGGTTATAATGAATCATCTCATTCATGTTAATCCCTGTCACACACACACACACACACACACACACACACACACACACACACACAGTCAGGCCAGCAGAGAGGTTAAGCTCAGTGGGGATGAAATTCACTCCATTCAGATAATAGTGAGTGTGATGTCGCTCGGTCTTACAGTGTCACCTGCCTCACGCTTATCTCATCCACTGTCATTGCACATACAGTATAATCCTCACATGACACAGTCACATGACCCAGCTTTACCTTTTCCTTAAGTCCCTGTTCTGAAAAACTACTTTTATCTCTTCACAAGTAGAGTTTACTCAGCTGCTGATCGCTGGACATCGTTCTGTCAGTGAGACACATGCTCACAGAGAAATGTGAGCTATAAACCTGTCAAGTCAAAACATTTATATGTAAGATGGATACATAACACTGTGTCTGTAGACCTTTGATGTGTTGGCTACATGAAAACATACTGTAGATGATGATGTACTCAAAATACTTATTATGCAGTAATATTCTCTCAGAGTTCTTTTTCTTTTGTATGTTTTCTTGGGCTATAAGCGTGTTACGACCAGGCATATTGTGATCATAGCTCATTTGATTAAACAGTAATGTAAGTGACCAAGGGTGCAACATACAACAGCCACATACCAACAGGGTCACGCTGCAAGTACAAAGTACTGCATGAAATGGACACAAGTTACTGAAACACAACAAACTGACAACTGACAAACAACAAGTGGCTGACAAAGACGACTGTTACAGTCCATGTAGTTTTCCTCATGGATGTTCTCAAAAGGAACTCTCCTTCATAAATATATACACGGCAGTAATCCCAGACGATAAGTTATGACCAGGCCTCAGGGAAAACCTTTTAACGTATGAATGAGGAAACTCCCCTTTCCCAACTACCAAGAAACCAGCGACAACACATTAAACAAACAGTTCATTAAAGGTTCATTAAAGCGAGCACGAGATAAGGCTGTGAGTGGTTCAACAGAGCATGCACACCTGTGTGAAAAGAACGGGTTAAATTCACTGATTGTGTGTGTGCGTGTAAATATATGTCATTCTTAATCCACTTCTTAATCTTAATCTACTTCATTAACAAACTGAGATGAAAGCTGACTCAGTTTCTAGGATCAGTGGAAAAATGATACATGAATTAGAATTTCATGCGTTGGCTATAAAAATAGTAATAATTGGCAAACTCATTCATTTCATATGAGACAGTCTCTGCTGATACTGACATGTTATTGCTGCTCACACTCAACTGTCCTGACTTGATTGATAATATGCTGAAAGGTTATTATGGAAGCACTGATGCATAACTTTAACTAACTTTAACTTTTAACTTTTAATGTCAAAATATTACTCTTGCCTGTTGTACCTTCTTCCTTCTCTGGACCGACATTCATCTGAGATGGACTGACTCAATGGAAAAGTGAGCTGTGGACATTCCAAGTTGTTTTTGGACACCATAATTATTATGTCCTCCAGGACAAAATGGACCATATTTAAAAAGCCGGCCTCTGTGATGTGCCATGAGTCTGCAAAGGCATCATTAATGCTGATGTACAAACACTCGTGTGGAACAATATCTGCTGTCTGTATATATTATTTAAGAAAGATAATTCCATATGCAATTATTCTGACTTTAACTTATGTTACCATTTAAGAATTCTACAAAGAGTGAGAATTCTGAGGAAAAGATTTATCATTATTATTGTTACCACTGTGACTCCTCGTGGCCATGATGGAGGATGAGCACGATAGATATGTTCCCACATTATGAAGCACCGTGTACAACAATAACCAAAGTCATACATCAGCTTCAGCTTTGATTAGCATCCGTCGTAGTTTTCTTCTTCGTCTGCTCTATTTTTGCCAAAGATGCTTCCGGTGGGAAGTCACAAGGCACACTCATGTAGGTGTTAGCATATGCATTAGCATTGATGTTTGTTGCCATCCTTATTTTTCAAAACTTGAGACAGGGCTCAATATAATTCATTTCATGAGTCAGATCATCAAACAAACAATTTAAAGAAAGAATAGTAAAGTAAAAGATGCAAAAATAGTGGTCTTGTTGTTGTCAGGTGAAAAATGGAAAAATAATGAATGATGAGAATAGTATTGAACACATTTTTTTAGCAGCTTTTCTCAAGTTTAAACTTTCAAATGTGCCAATGATTTTCAGAACTTTCTCTGATACATTCTGCTGTAGTTCTCAAAGGATTTCACTGCTCTCTTCTCACACTGGGTTGGATGATTTGGGGCCCTGGGGGTAATAGACAATTAAAGGCCACTGTTTCCCACCAGTCTTCTGCTGGGGGGAGGGTCTCCCCCCTCTGCTGGGGGACAATTTGTCCTGCTATTACTATTTATAGAAGCAATAATAACAACAGAACATGGAATGATTCCTCCTCTCCCACATTTATGTCCATGGTGCTGCATTCATGGCTGTGATGGCCGTGCACGGTGCTGTGTGTGTGTGTGTGTGTGTGTGTGTGTGTGAATATAGTTAGGTTGAAATGAGCATCGTATCCCAGTCATATTCTGTTGCATCTTAGAGTTTGTTTACATTGTTATGGGGGATTCAATTGATTTTCTTTACTTACTGTTCATTTTGGGAGCCACAGAAAAACAACGCTTTAACTATTTCAAATGAATTCTGAAGAGGTCACAACTTAATGTCTGGTCCACACTGGATGTATGTGAAGAAGAGCATGGATACCATCAGGAACCAGAAATGATTGTTTTACGTGGGTCGGGTCGGGTCGGGTCAATTGGCAGAGTTACTTCAAGTTCTGTTAATGAAACTTTTTTAATTACTTTATAGAAAGTATGGTGTACAAAGTATTTAACCAAGTGTCTCTGAGCAGGCGTTACTATTTACGGTGGGACAGTGAACGCAACACACAGGCTATTGAAGCCATCCATGGTGGATGTTATTTAACTCAAAACACACTATGATCGTTGAATTATGTGGATAGTGATCAGTGGTTATAGTGCAATAAATAAAGACTGTAACCACCTGTGACGTAAAGCCTCAAAAAATACACCCTGCATTTAGAGTTCTGTTTGGGCAAAGTCAGGTTCGGTCAATATTCTCTTGGGTTCAGTGTAACTGCTGTAGATTTTTTGCCTTTGAAAAATCATACAAATATACTTATGTATCTTCAGGACAGTGGGAGTATCCTCTAAATACTCCCACTGTATACTTTTCCCTTTTTGTCCTGTGAGATGTGCTCGGCTTACGGTAAAAACAAACCTATTTACGATAAATCTGCGTGTAGTGAATGTTTACAATCTTCAGATATTAAGATATTGCAGAATCATGAGGTGTAGTCTTTATTTGGAGGCTTAAAGTCCGTACACACTCTAGGGCAGTTGGCACTGACTATAAAAACCTGATGTTTCCCTTTCAGGTTTCAGGAAGTAAAAGAAGATTCTTTAGAGTAACATAAACATAAGAGATTGGTGAATGAGTATTATCTCATTTTCTTAGAGAGACTCTCACGTCCCTTCTGTGTTTATGTGTGTGCTCTGCTGGTGAATTATATCATTTACTAGTCACAGAAACCTGGGACTCATCATTTGTCAGGCTTATCATTAAACTGGACTGTTCTCAGGAGCAGGCTGGCACAAAACACACGAGCAATGATCAGTTTGTTCGTTGTTGATAAGCAGATGTTGAGAGTTAATTAGAGCTCCACCCACAGAACAGCTGGGGGAGCTGGGTGATATTACATCAGAGTGTTGGCACATCATGGTACACACAGCATGCTGGTGTAGCTCGCTGTTCCACGAAGAAAAGCAGCTTTGGTTTTAAGATAAACAACCGTCTGTGTTGTGTAACATGTAGATTTATGTGTGTGTTTTTAAAGTGTCTAACTTTAGATAGGAGTCACTATTTTAACTTCTACAAAAACAAGCTTCAGACTTAATGCTGATATAACCTCACACATCATCATCATCACTCATCCATAAATATTATATACAGAATGATTAAATTCTGTCAGCTCATACAACTACAACTGTATGTTTTCTAGAAACAGTTAAAAAAACAGTTAAACTGGTTAGAAATCGACCGTTATTCTACTTAGTATATTTTAGATATAGTATGAGTGTTCAAACTTCAGAAGTGCCTAAAAAGTGAAGGACAACTTTTTGTAATTTAGCAATAATGTAGCACAACATTGACGTAAACAGATAACATTGAATTTAAAAAGTATCATAAATAATAGAGACCCTGTGTTAAGTTTGAATAAATGGGATTATTATTTTTTAATTTAAAGTTTTTCTTTATGAACTCTATAGATGCTTCACAGTAAAAAACATGTTATAGTTTAGGAATCTGAAGTGTGGTTGTATGAGTCAGCAGTGGATCAAGGACAAGTATTGGTTTGCTTCTCTTTACGTTAGTTTCGTTATTTGGCCAAAGACTAACACACTAACACTGACTGTCGGTCAGCTGAGATGTTCCATCCAGGACTCCATCATTGTTCACACTGATCCTTTGCCAGAGTTTCTTTCTCTCCTTTGGGTGTTGTGGTGGCATTCGTGGTCAAAGTTCAGCCCACACAGGAAGTAAACAGCTCTTTTCATAGTGCATATAATATGTGCATGTTATTTGTTTTGTTGTTGAAATGTCAGTTGAGTCATCTGAGTAAGTGGAACTACAAAAGGTAATGGGGGTGTTTCTAAAATGGAACACAGGCCCCAGAGTGAGTGAAAGCGAGGCCCAGAAGGGAGGAGTGAGTCACAGAGGGATAATGTGTTCTCTTACAGAGGCACAGTAAGGAGGGTCGCTGCAGAGGGAGGGTGGTGGGGTATTTTCAGGGGTGAAGAAGCCATCAGGTCTCGAGCTGGAGTGAGCAATCCCATCAGTATGTGGTGAATATGCTACAGTAGGAACAGGAACTGTCCCTCTGACTGCAGCGAGGTACGGTCAAGAACTGCTCTGCGACGGAAATGAGGAATCAGAGGAACAAGTGAGGATGATGTGATAGAAATCCAGAGTTCTTAGTGATTGACAGATGCGTATGAAGCGTTGAGTTAATAAACGTTACCTGCTGTAGCTCAGACACTGAGGACTGTTTCCTGCTGGACTGAGCACTGGTGTCTGTCTCTGTCCCATCAGGAGAACAAAGCAAGAGAATATGAGAGAATGAGAATAAATAAACCATTATACACTTCACCATATTGTTACAGCTTACCTTTATGGCACATATTATTGCTCAAACTTTCTATTTTGACTCCTGTAATAATAATAACAACAGTTCAGACTGTAAATATTGATATTATATCTATAAGGTGGTTTTTGCATTTTGGATAGTGTCATATTGTGATAAGTATCTGTGATGTCCTGGTTTTAAAGGCTGTTGCATTGATAATCATCATATTTATTTAGATTTACACTAAATATTATATATAATGATAAAAACATTCATGACATTTGCTTATGGACTGATATTACATGTTAGATGATCTAAAAGACATAAGACGCCAGAAAGAAAGGCTCATATTAATTAGGGCCCTATTCTGTCTGTTTGGATTATTCTTTTTCATCATTATCTTTATCTTTGAATTTCACTTCCTCTTTGAGCAGGGCCTTGTTATGCATGAACACTCACCAGTTCTTGGTGGACACATCAGGACCTGGTTGAGGTCTTCTACACAATTTAAATAAAGTCTAGCTTTAATTTCTAGGAACAGCTCTATAAACATTCAGCCAGGCACCAAACAGCTGCCTCTAAGTATGTATTACTGCGACAAAGGCACCAAAGATTACACTAAAAGTGTACGTGTGTGTGTGTGTGTGTGTGTGTGTGTGTGTCATTTTTGTTTTGGTTCAGATCGATAAGCACAAATAAACTGGTGTCTGAGCTGCACATCGATCCAATCTCTGTGTCGCTGCCAGTTTACTGTGGTCAACCTCAACAAACTATCAATTATGTGTCCAGAATCACAATCTTCCTGATTCTACACATTTATAAAGCTGTTCACAGTAGGATTGGTAGAAAACTATCAAATCATGGTATGATTCATGGTTTAGATCAATCTTATGTTTATGTTTGTTTACAATTACTAAAATACTGCAGTGTCATGAGGTACATGCTCTCTCTCACACACACACACACACACACACACACACAGCTCTGTCGTGTGGAACTGATAATCAGCATTGTGTATGAACCCAGACCTCACCTCACCAATCTCTCACCTCTCACCGGAATGTTCTGGATGTTCTCCTGTTCTTGTTAACACTGCTCACGTGGCACAGATCTGTGCCGCAGGTGCACCCATGGTAAATTGCCGTGGGAATAATACACAACCCCTTATTTTGACATCCTGGAGGTGTGTTTTTATAGGTGACGACATATTCAGGCTTTTTTCATCTTCTTAAGTGTTTATATCACATTTTTAGTGGCGATATAAAATACTTGTGCAGAAGTCACAGAATAGACTGTTTTTCTTTTCTTTTTTCGAGTGAACTTTGAACTGTGATGTATTTCCAATTTTCGCAAATTCAATCCATTTTTAAACATCGTAGTACTTTTTGTGTGGTGTGTTTATATCGTTGGCGATTGCTTAGGTTGTGCTGAAAAAAAGGATTAAAGAAACTCTATATTGCACATTCTAATTCTATATAATATATATATTATATATATATAATACATTTAATTCTAATAGCCTCTGTATATACTGTCCATTTTAACATAGTAATGTAAAAAAGCTCTGTGTTCTCGGGTTGACGTGTCTGACCCAGACGATCTCCCTCAGCATTCGACATGAACAGTAAAAACAATCTCTGAAAAATGTCCTGACCCAATTCCTGGACATTCTCTGTCTGAAAACATCTGTAGTGTGTTGGGTGAGTTGGCGTGGGTTCACCACAGGCTGAACACAGGTGGTGCGTTTGTTTCGCTCATCAGCTGAGGCGAGCTGGTTTCTACAGAGACAGCTAAAAAAAAACCAGCAATGCTGACAGAGGAAAAAAGGTGTAATGTCTTGTTTTTTTCTTGAGAAAACCCTTCTGTGGTCTGAGTCTACAGTTTAGACTAAAGTTACAGAAGCTTGATGGGAAATAAATGGAACTCCCAGAGGTTTCTGAATCAGTGGTGATTGCTCTATGACTGCGAGGGAAGCTCAGCTTCCTCTAAAATGTCATTATTTATGTACTGTGTTGTGCTAGAACGCGATTTGAACACGTCACTACTTCATTCAGAATCAGTTTGTCACAGATGACGGATCGTTTTACGTGATTTCCATATTCCCGTAGCAGCCTCCGCATTAAAATCACTTGATGCTCAGCTTCAACTGTTCTCTATGGGATGGCACTGAAAAGGTTTTTTTCACTGCAGCGAGCTCAACTGTGATTGGACAAACGCGTCAAAATCGTCACTTCCAGGGAAGCTGGGCTTCCATGAAAGTGGATGGGTGTGTGTGTGTGTGTGTGTGCTGGGCTTCTGCGTGATGAATGGATTTTTGATTGACGGACGTCTGTAGACAAATAGCTGGTCATTGTGTGTTATTTGCTCGGCTATATAGCTCATCTTTGTTTGTACATACACTGTAAACAAAATCACTGTTATAGCAGTTCAGTTTCACATAATGATCGCGTTTCCTTGTTGTAGTTGTTATTTGCAGCATTTATGTATAAATAACTGGGCCTCAAATGAGCTTTCCCTGTTTCAAAGAGCAGCAGCTGCCACTGGTTTGAATTAATGAGCTAGTTCAGGCTTTTTCCAGTGTGATTGTGTGTGGTACACAATCACTGATGACTGAGCTGTGCATGTCTCCTGCAATGAGACACAGACACTTAAGACACACTGAAAACACGTCTGCCAGCAGAGACACAGACGCCTAACACAGTTCTGAATCAAATCTGTGCCAGTTTAAATCTATGATATGTTGTATGCCACTTTATGTAACCATTCAACTTTTATTTCTGAAGGAAAAAAATGCTTTTATAAACCTTACACTCCCTACACAAAAGTCCATAGAGAAAAGCAGTGATTTTACATCCCAGCTTACAGGGTTCTTTGATATACATCAGTAAGTTTGTTATTTTTTGAATTTGATGTTTGATAGTCTTGGACACCTTGTTCAGTGTGTCCAGTCTGCTGTTTTACATACGTCTGGTATGAAGCCATACATTCATTGGTCCTGAAGGGAACTAAAATGCTGTAGTGCTTTTACTTTGAAATACAGGAGGTGCTGTGCTTGTGACATACTCATCAAAATAAAATAAATAATAAAATAATGGATAAAGATCATTTTCAGTGTTGTGAAACACTCAGCGCTTGCGGTAAATATTGGTGAGAGCTTTATTCTAAGAAGAGCTGCAGTTCACTGAGAAATGTGTGTAAGTGATTGAGAAGTACGGTGGCCCAGACGGCTCAACATGAATGTGAACGCCACAAAGTCAGCAGTTGTAGTTGTTTTGTTTTTTTAATACAATTTGTGCAGGTTTCTGGGGGATTACATGCTGTGCGACAGCTGAACCAACAACAGTAATATGATAAAATGTGAAGCTTATGATCCACACAAATGCTAATCACCAGTGTTGTTGAAGAAAAGGTGCATATAATAAATATGGAAAATTGAACTACATGGTTGCATCTGCTGGTTCAGGTGTGGAGAGACCTGTAACGCCTCCCTGTCTGTGGTTGGGGGCACTGCGTTCGTTGTCTGCCTCAGCTTCAGAGAGCCGTGTCTCACTCACAGTGCTGTGTGAGTGAGAGGGGGAGTGGCTGCAGTAGAGTGGCGAGAGTGGCGAAAGCCAGTGTGTGCACTGCACTTACTCGTGCCTGCAGCAAGACACCTGTCAAGTTTGAAGTCAATTGGACCATCAGTTCAAGAGATATGCTAGTAACACACACACACACACACAGACAGACAGACAGACAGACAGGCAGCCCTTCCTGCAATTTATAGCTACTGTAGATGATGCAGCAGTAGAACATCTGCTCCTGTGTCCCCGCGAGGTAAAAACACAACACATTTCATTCAACCAGTTCTGTGTCTGTGCACAGGTGCTCAGGTTTCTTCTCTCTGTCGGAGTAAACTGCATTCGTGCCACATCATTTCCCCAATTCCAAAATTTGATATGCCATTTCATTCCTACACTTATAGAAGAGTAAAATGAGAAGTCATTGATTTTTATAATTGGATTATAATCATTACATGATTATAGTCATGTTTGAGGTCCTCCTTCCCATCCTTTAAGCTGGCGGAGCATATTTAATATGTATTAAATAGTTTTATACTTAAGTATATAATAGTATATTACTTATTTATCATTCAATTCAATTATATTTGTATAGCGCTGATTATCTCACTGCACTTTACATGGTATGGTCAAGAACTAACAATTATCTTCAGAGCCAAACAGTGATGTCTGTCATTGTGTTTGCTGAATTGGCCGTAAACCCCTAAATTAACTGAAAATCACTTTAGTCAAAACAGGTTTTTTTAATTATTGTTTTCCAAGTTGTGAAAAGTCAACAATTTTCCCCTTCACGATTATCCTGATAATGAAAATTCATCGCACTCATTTTATTGTGAGCGCCGTTTATTTATTGTTGATTTATCACAGTTTTTAAAGATGTTGAGAAAGAGTGTTTTTTGGGGATTTTCCAGTTTCATTTCAATCATATTAATATGAAGAGATTATTATTTTATTATGACTATTTTGCTCTATTCATGACCTGACTGTATTTATTTTTATTATGAATAGTGGTGACATGCTTTTCTCCATGCGATGTACAACCCATTCAATTTAGATGAATGCAATTATGTTTTTTATTGCGTAGAATAGTCTGAAATAGAATGAAGTATCGTATATTGTCCCAGCTCTTCTAAGTCACTTCAAAGTAAAGCCACTGTTCTATTTAACTGCTGCTCTTACAGACTCAGTGGTACGAGGTCGTCCACTCGTGTGCTGGGTACACGTGACGCGCTGCAGCTCACATACACATCCAATGAAAATGGAACCATTACGCTTCAATTCCTCAGCCATCAAAACACACACACACGTGCCAGTGGGTATTGAATGTTCTCTACGCAGCCAAGTCTGATCCACTAATGTGGGTAACCCACATCCACAGACTCAGGATGATTAAATGCTACAGTCCAAACTCACCCACTAACATGCTTTGTCTGAGTCTCAGTCTCATGCAGGTCCACACAAGTGCACACGCTCAGAGACACAATGCACACATTCCCTACCTCACCTTAACCACCAAAACTCAATGCCTTCATATGTTGTTGGGTCCTTACAAAGGTACCCATTCAAGAACACACAAACTCACTTCAGTGAGTGTAACACACATTCTGGCTCAAGGACAGAGTAACTAGTGAAGACAAAGAAGAACAGGAAACAATGTGATTTAGCTGTTGCTTTGTGCTGGGAGTGACTTGGTGTCATTGAAGCTGTTTTTATTCAAAAGGTGACACTGATGGATATGATTCTCAGTGTGTGACAGAAGAACAACAAAGGACAAACACATGAGAGGGTCTAAGAATATATTTAATAAGAATGAGATCATTAAATCAGTGTCAGTTATTCTCAAACTCATCAAAACAATTCTGTGGCTCAAAAAAAACAAACTTCAGTCACAGTCCTGACAAAGTCCGTAGAATCAGAATGACTGTGTGCGTTATTGTGCGCATGCGATAAGCTCAGCCGACGACCAAGTGCAGAGATTCTCAATGTGTGAATAAATAACGTGCTTTTATTTTGAAGTTTGTGTTGGAGATCCTCCATCTACAGATCTGTGCAGAAAACCTGTATGTTAAGGTAGTTGTTGCCAGTGCTTGAGCAACAATGAACCTGTGAGACCTGTAAACTGAACAAGTGAACCCAGTAGGAGCTCTCTCTCTCTCTCTGAGCTGTCCTGTGATTGGTCCAAGCCTCCTGTGACTATAGATGTAGTTGTGAGGCTGGAGACAGGAGGAGGAGCAGTGTTGTCCTCTCTGAGATCACTATATTATACATTTGTATATTTTATTATAGGACATCCCAGTGTTTTATCTTGTTCTGTTTTCTCCTGTGATCTTGTTTACAGCGAGACAATTGTTCTTATTTTCTTCTTCTTCTTTATTTTTAGTGATAAGCAATGTTAGATCATGTCTTATCTGTTGTGGGATAGCGAGAAACTAAAAATGTGACTTTATATTATATATTATTATACCTGACCTGGCCTTTTGCCCTATGCAGGATTGGCACCAGCAACCCTCATGTGGAGGATAAAGGTGGATTATTATACATATATATTATTCTAAAAAGTAATAAATGAAATATTGCTCAAAAACACACACACAAAATCCTGCCTGCTGTATATTTAAACGTCATTTTCACTCTTTCAAAACAAAACATTGCAACCTTAAATATTAGTATTAATGTAATATACAGTGACATAGGCTGAGGTCACTGTTGCTGTTCTGAGCCCTCACTCATGGATGTAGCTGCCAGATTTCTCCTCCATATGGTTCTTACAACACATCAGTGTGTGAACACATGAACACATGAACACACTGATAACTCGGCAAAGAATCAGCTCCTGGTTAGGTTTCTTGCTTAAGGACACTCAGTCTTAGGAGATTGAAGTGGGAAGCTTCTGATCATTAGAAAATGGCCACAGCATCACACATGATGATCATGTCCTACAGCGCCCCCGTGAGGGCAGAAGCTGCATTGTCCACAGCTCTAATGATGGCAGTGACAGTGAAGTAATGTTGTTGTGCTACATTTAAGCAGATGCTGTTATCTGCCCTCCTCGCTTTAAATACACCTCTTCCTTCCACCTCCATTTTATTGTCTGTTCTTTAATAGCTGAGTCTTTGTGTTCTCTCACTGCGTCTGTCTCTCCCTGTCTCCGTGGTGATTTGTCGCCACGGAGACAGTGGCAACAGCTGTCGGTGCAGTGGCTCAGGGTGACGCCTATGATGAGGTGTGACAACGAGTGTATTTTTAGCTTCTTACCTCAGGTAGCTAAAAGCAGTGAGATGAGACACTTCAGAGGATGTTTGTGGAATATGAGGAAAACAAAGACACATCACACAGGCTGCTGGTTGAATATCTTTGATATTTGAATCATTTTCAAGAATCTGTCAGTTTTTATTTCATTTCCACCACAAGCAACATAAAATAAAACATAAGACGACATCAAAAACACTGTTGTCGGTTCACATGTTGTGTTCATGTACGCAGTGATGGGAACGATCTCCATAAAGATCACTGGTAGGGTGACACTGTGGTAGCAGTTCTTTATATACACTGCAAAGATAGATTTTTAAGAAAGTAAATGTGTCTTAATCAGATAATAACAAGCTAAAACAATGGAATTCTAAATGTGGTGTGGACTGTTGGCCCTCAAACGTCACGGCTGTGTTGTCAGAACATCACCTGTGCTCTCTCGTCTCCTCTGTGACTGGCAGCGGTGATGCGTTCACTGACGCTTGTAAATTGGACTTGGGCTCATAATTACAGTGAATAGATCGGGTCAGACTGGGCTGTTGTTTTTGGGCCAGGTAACTGTCTTCTAGTACTTCTTGAATATTTTCTTGACTTGTTGCAGCATCAGTGTTTTCCCTAAAAGAAAAAAATATCAAAACAAAATAGTTCCAATATATAAAATGAGTTGTTAGTGAATTGTTACCCAGTAAACTCTGTATATAGGAAACAATTTTAGTTTTGAATATGCCAATGCTGTTTATAAGTTTTTAAGTAAAGTTATGTGAAGTTTAAGTTACGTTACAATAAGTAATGAGTGTATTTTGTGTCTGTGGTCAAATTAAAACTTTTCAATCCGAGTGTATGAACAAACAAAAAAAGAACTCATTATGATATTTGTTGTATCACACTGTCACCATTTTGCCTTGATGTCACATCCAGGTTGACAGAATCTAAGGAAAATGGCAGCTATGGTCGTAGAGTTAAACCACCAGCTCCCTGGTGGTCTAGTGGTTAGGATTCGGCGCTCTCACCGCCACAGCCCGGGTTCGATTCCCGGTCGGGGAACTTGGCTTTACTCATAACACTGATGCCCTGTACAAGAGGGGCCAGTGAGGTCCTTTGGTGTGTGCAGGGCACTACTGAGGACCTTCTATGACTCTGTGGCATCTAGTGTCTTTAATGTGGTGGTCTGCTGGTGCTGTGGAAGCTCAGAGAGGGACAGGAAGAGACTTAACAAAGTGGTCAGAAGAGCTGGCTCAGTCCTGCACTGTTCTCTGGACTCCATCGAGGAGGTGGGTGAGAGGAGGAGGATGTTGTCTCACCCACCTCCTCGATGGACACGACACTGTGGGAGTCTTAAGCAACTCCTTCAGCCACAGACTGCTGCAAAGAAAGGTGTAAGTCAGACTGTACAATAATCAACTGTGTTCAACTACCAATAAACAGTAGCATAAGTCACTTTTGTAAATATAATCCATATTTCTTTTACAGTATTTACTTACCTCTACATATCTAAATGCATAGTGTTAATTGATGTAAATTGCATATTTTATTTTATTTTATTTTATTTTATTTTAATATTTGTTTCTTTATGTAACCAAGCCATTCTGTTCTGTCCTTTGTAAAATGCACAAGTGAATTTCCCCGTTGTGGGATCAATAAAGTACAATCTAATCTAATCTAATCTTGTATGTAAGTAGCAGTGATGGGCATATACTTTACATACCAAGCAACAACAAGTCATATTAAGTTTTTGTGTCCTTTACACTGGTACTCACAATGTTTGTTTATAGATTTACAGCAGTCGTCAGACCACAGTCACCGTTTCAGGGTAAATAATGGTTTCTAATATTTATCTCCTGTGCTTGTCTCTCCCTGTCCTCCTGTCCCAGCGGTGGTCATTCCTGATGGAGCATCAGAGAAGGCAGCGCTCGGAGACGAGCTGGGAAGTGAAGACGATCTGCTGTATGAAGACTTTCGCAGTTCTGGACATCGTTTTGGACACCCAGGAGGAGGGGGAGGGGAGCAGCTGGCCATCAATGAGGTAGGCAGAATGGACATGTTGTTTCTACCACTCAGTGAGGAACTTCACCATGAGTTTGGTAAGAAGCATTATGATTGTTCCAGACAATACTGATGTATATATCGGCCCGATATTAGCCTATTATTATGATATCGGTTCATATCAGTATCGGTTTATCTGCCAATAATCAAAACCCGATATAATAATGCCTGGATTTTCCATAAATATGCGAGTAAATGCTTGGAATTCATTCGGGCACGCTTGAGTTGCAGTAAGCAGTAATGACAAGAGGACACTCAGTAGAACTTTTATTTTGACAGTCACAGCGTTGCACAAGACACCACTTCCAGTGAATACCCAGAGAGTCATTAACTGCATGAACACTCGTAACTCATGGTGCAAACACAAAACCTTGGGAAAGCCGTGTCTCCCAGAATGCATTTCACCGGAACAGAGAAAATAAATAAATATAAACCTGAAATAAATAGCTGTATTTATTCCCCGCCTTTCACCCTATGTCAGGTGGGATTGGCATCAATGCCACCCATGACTCTCATGTAGAATATGAGTGAGTGAGTGAGTGAGTGAATGAGGACATGATATGGTTAGGA
Source organism: Solea senegalensis (assembly GCF_019176455.1). Lineage (NCBI taxonomy): Eukaryota > Metazoa > Chordata > Actinopteri > Pleuronectiformes > Soleidae > Solea > Solea senegalensis. Next base: position 1,156,603 of record NC_058021.1, on the reverse strand, counting down.
TCAAATGACATACAGTGATAACATTATAACACAGTCTGCAGTGTTAGGATTGTAGTTTCGAGTCATGTGCCATTTCAGTCATGTGCTCACAGTTCTCTTAGCCTTTAAGGACAGGGTAACATCTGAGGTTGCTAGAATATTTGGTTGTCATGGATACCTGTCTCAGATATGTGTCATGTTGTTGCTGAGGTTGCATGCAGACATGACTGGAAAGGAGTTTCATAGTCAGAATTCTCTGTCGCCAAAAAGGTGAAAATGCTAATGCACATATTAATCTGTCACATCAGGTATTAATCTGAATTTACGCAGCTACTGTCTTCTGCCATATCTCATAGCATTTAGTCTAAGTTCATAGTGACAGTTTGTCCACCAATTGAAAACGATATCCAGGCAACATTTTCTTCTTCTCTCTCACTACTATGAACAGAATCAGGTCTTTGCCGCCACCCTGTGGCTCAGTCGTGACTTTTATCCCACTGGCTCTCAAATGATCCAGCCTTGGCACCAACATCCTTTCATTATGCAACACATTTTTTGAAGCATTCAAGTTTACAAAAATATTGCAGTAATACACACTGCCTTATTTCATATGTCGGCACTCATTGCACACACTGTGTATTTGTCTCTCTTCTATAGGAGAAAACCCATATTTAATGTAGTAGGTATCATATTTTCGTTTTGCTGTGTTCACAAAAGCTCAAATGTGCACTAACCCCTGAGAAGACAGACACTGTTGTCATGACAATGATGGCTACAAGCAGTTACCATACCAGAGACTTCACACTGGAAAGTGTGTTCTTTAGAGTAAAAGAATGCTTTTTTTACACAAACATCTGTGACCCACTTATTTTCACACAGCAACACACTTTTGCTTCTCTTAGAAAAATGTGTTTCATGCGAGTTCAGTTCATGAACATGGAAATTTACATTTTCCATATATTTTCCTTAGAAAGTGGGAACAAGGTTCAATGAAAAAAAAAGTTCATGTTCTATTGAAGCAGACATGAAGCTATTGATTGAGATCATTAACTCCTCAGGAAAATATTAACTGATTTAAAAACAAGTGGAGTTGCCCCCTGGTGGCCAACTGGAAAAATTGGCTACATCCATGTCTTATATGTACTTCATGGCAATACTTTAGTATGTCGTCGAAAATGTGACAAAAAAGTCATAGGTGATTATGTCGTCCAAAATGTGACAAAAAAGTCATAGCAGAGTATGTTGTCCAAAATGTGACAAAAAAGTCATACTTTAGTATGTCGTCCAAAATATGAAAAAAAGTCAAAGGTTAGTATGTCGTCCATAATATCACAAAAGAAGTTGGGGTGGCTTTAGCTCACTAGGTAGAGCTGCCGTCCCCTGTTGAATTTACAATCCAAAAAAAAGTCATAGGTTAGTATGTCGTCCAAAATGTGACAAAAAAGTTGTACTTTAGTATGTCGTCCAAAATGTGTCAAAAAAGTCATACTTTACTATGTGGTCCAAAATGTGCCAAAATAGTCATACTTTACAATGTCGTCCAAAATGTGACAAAAAAGTCAAACTTTACTATGTCGTACAAAATTTGACGAAAAAGTCATAGTATAGTATGTCATCCAAAATGTGACAAAAAGTCATACTTTACTATGTCGTCCAAATTGTGACAAAAAAGTCGTTCTTAAGTATGTTGTCCAAAATGTGTCAAAAAAGTCATACTGTCGACAAAAAAGTCATACTATAGTATGTCTCCAAAATGTGACAAAAAGTCATACTTTAGTATGTCGTCATAATAGTATGTAAAATCAAAAAGTCATACAAAACAAAAAAGTCATAGTTAGTCCAAATGTGACAAAAAAGTCATACTTTAGTATGTCGTCCAAATTTTGACAAAAAAGTCATAGGTTAGTATGTTCCAAAATGTGACAAAAAGTCATTAGTATGTCGCCAAAATGTGACAAAAAGTCATAGGTTAGTATGTCGTCCAAAATTTGACAAAAAAGTCATACTTTAGTATGTCGTCCAAAATTTGACAAAAAAGTCATAGGTTAGTGTCCAGATTTCTGCTGGCTGGTCTTCCCAGCTCAATGCTCCCTTCTGGAAAGGGTGACCAGAACAAGTACGGCGGGCACAACTCGACTGTCTTTCTGAAGGTTTATTCCACATACACAGTTAAGCAGACGTCAGTTTGCAGTTAGACAACATCTTGTTAGGTAGAAGTTAGTTAGACAGTTAGACAGTTAGTCAGGTTATAAAACCGACAAGTCGTACAGGTTCTGATGATAGATAGATTTACGAAGCTGTATACGAAGGCAATATATAACAAAACATGGCTTTGACAATGCACCTTAAAGGCTCTTTAAAGGCAACGGTGCTTTGATACCAATTACAACAATGAACAAATAAATAGAATGAAAGACAAATAGCTTTGCCTGCTAGAAAGTTCTACACCTCCCACTTGGCCTACTGATTCCTAAATCCAAGTAGACCACAACAACTACAAATTTTGCCTTTCAAAGTGGGTACATAAAGCTACATTGCTGAGTACGAACGCACAATACAAATGAATGACAGATACAAATGACAAATAAAGGTTTCACTGTCCATGAACATGTTGTCCTTGATGACACAGTGGCGCCCTTTACCGAAACACACCACCAGCCTCTTGTAGAGGGTGGTGGAGGGGGGGTCTTGATCCTTGTTCCGAAACACACCATCATGTGGTGGGGAATCTATTTCTGTTCCTCCACTGGTAACAGAACCACCAGCCTCCTGACATCTCTGTGAAGGATGGTGGTGGAGGGACAGTTCTCTTTCTCTTTGCCTTTCCCTCTTTGTCCACTGGAAACCGGACAACTTTGGCACGTTCTCACTTTAACATCTCGAACTACGCCTTTCACATCAGGATGGGCCTCCACAACTCGACCGAGCCTAAACTGGCCTCTCAGTGCATTCTGGTCAGCCAACCACACTAAGTCTCCCACTGTGACATTCCTCGCGGGTGCGTGCCATTTCTGTCGAACGAAGAGGCCCGGGCCCGCCAGCTGGCACCACCGCTTCCAGAACTTGTCGACCTCGATCTGGACCGCTCTTAGGCGTGCAACGGGGTAAGTCAGGTATTCAAACCCTCGAGAGTCCCCACTAGGCCCAGCACGGCCAAGCAGAAGTGAGTTGGGAGTGATGACTCCTACAGTCTTGTCTTGTACCTGGACTCTTGCGCCGATTGGTCTTTCGTTTGACAGATTAGCTGCCAGGTAGAGGAGAGTCTGGAACTCCAGTGCTGTCAGGTGACTTTCCACCCCGATGTTGCTCAACGCTCTCTTGAGTGTACGAACTGCTGCTTCAGCTGCTCCGTTTCGATGGGGAGAGTCTGCTGGGTGAAACACCCACGACCAATCGGTTCCAGCGGCGGTTGCTTTCTTTTGGACTTGATCCTTGTCGATGTTATTCAGGAATTTGTAGAGCTCCTTTAAAGCTGGCTTGGCGCCCACAAAGTTGGTCCCTTGATCCGACCAAAATTTTCTCGGGTGGCCCCTGAGAGCTGTGAAGCGCTGGTACGCCTTTAGGAAGCCATCCGTTGACAGGTCTTCCACGATGTCAGCATGCAGCGCCCTGGAAGCCATACAACTGAATACTACTCCCCAGACTTTCATCTTTGTTCTTCGCTTTACAGTGTCTCTAACAACGTAGGGGCCAAAAAGATCCAGTGCTGTTAGCTCAAACGGTGCAGCTGGTTCAGATCGTTCACGAGGGAGCTCACTCATCTGTTGCTTGCACAACCTTGCCTTTGTCTTTCGACAGTGCACGCAGGAGTCGATGATGTTTCTTGCAATTCTTGGCCCCTGTACCACCCACGCTTTGGACCTCACCCGGAGGAGTGTGCCAGCGACGCCTTCGTGGTTGGCTTCATGGGCTTCCCGTGTGAGGAGGGTGCTGATCCAGGCCTTATACGGGATCAGGGGTACTCCGGGGTCTCCCCAGGTGATGGCTTGGACTCTGCCGTAGCACCGCAGGAGCCTCGAAGCTTCGTCCTTGCTGACAACGAGTCTGTCTAGTGTCGTTGTGGGGAATGCGACCTCCGTTTGGGTGGCCAGGCACAGGTCGTGGAACGCAGCCTCGAGTTCCTTCACTGACAGTACCACCCCCCACTTTGCTGGGATAGGGGCTTTCCCTATACAAGCTAACCACATCTTCACCGCCCTTCTGGTATAGCCGACTACCCTACAGAGCTTGGCTAGAGATCTTCTCTACTCCATCTAGGATTTTACTTAAGTGCTGTGAGTCATTGTGGGACGCGAGAAGATCATCAACATAAGCGTCCTCTTCGATGACTCGCCTCTCCTCCACCATGTCGGTGAATTGGGGTAACTTCGCAGTCTCCCGCATGGCCACTTGTGCGATGCACCCAGCAGGTTTGTCTCCCATGTTCACTCTTACAACGGCGTAATCTTCGATTTCATCAGAAGGAGAGTCTCTCCACAGGAATCGGTGTACATGGACTTCTTGTTCCTCCAGCCACACCGAATTGTACATCTTGGTGATGTCGCCAATGGCGGCGTGTCTACCTTCCCTAAACCGGAGGAGGACTGCTCTGATGGGATTGAGTACGTCTGGACCTTTGAGCAAAATACTATTTAAGCTCACTCCTCGGAACTCTTGGCTACCATTCCAAACGAGGCGCACTGGTGTAGTTACAGAGTGAGGGTTTGGTGCGATTAGGTGACTCACCCACCACACAGCGCCTTTCCAGCTGTCCATCACAGCTTTGGTAAGCTTAACCGCGGCTCCTCTTTTCACCATCTCGTGAATCTGCTTTGTGTAGGCTTCTTTCCAAAGAGGATCTCTTGTTAATTGCTTCTCAGTCCTCAGGAACGTTGCTTCTACGGCCTTCCTGTTGTTTGGGAGGGATGCTGGGTTTTCCTTCCAGGGATACTTTGCGTCCCAGTGCGGCTGGTCACTGTGGGTGTCACTCTCTTTAAAGGTTAAGCCTGCCTTTATCACTTCAAGTTCCCTTTCGTCAGCAAGAGTCATCTCCTTCCCTCCTGGTGGGCACTTTCCACAACGGCACCCTCCACAGGCAGGGTTGCAGGCAGCGCCAATGCTATCCCATCTTAGCCATTCGAGGATCTCTTTGTTGCACATAGCCGTCCTTAAGTACTGTTCGGTCGCCTTTACTTTTTCAAAAAGGCGAGGATGCCTACCGCACACAGTTTTGCCCAGAGGACCGTCCCACAACACCAAATTACCGATCTCTTGCAATTTATTCGGGGCTAGGGAGCATTCTCCAGCGCCGATTAGTAGATCGATGCTTTCTGGGCGAGTCAGCTCCCCTGGTTTAATACCCGAGAAGAACTTCTCTAAGTGCTTTGAAGTTACTACGTGACCCACTCTTGCAATGGTGTCTAGCCCATAGCAGGTCAGTTGGCGAAGCCTCAAAGTCTTTTGCGGGGTCCAGACCTTTATTGTTACTAGATACCTTTTTGTTTGTATTATTTCTTTGAATGTCTTTACTCCATGCAAGGCAATTAGGACAGGTTCGCCAGTTAGTCCGAGTTTCACAGCAGTTTGGTGTGTTATGTAATTCGTGTCTGAGGCGAGGTCGAGCATAGCTCCAATACTGTCTCCCCTTTTGGTCGTGACGAACATAAGCATCATGAGGACAGGGCGTTTTGGCTTGACTTTATGCTTCTCCAGTAGGGTTCTGTCGGAACACACTGTCATTGTCACCTTATTTGTGTAGGCTTTGCGCACCCTTTCTAACTGGTCAGGTGATAATCCTATTTGGGCGAGCTCCGCCTCTCGTTCCGCTGTAGAACTGCGAGGTCTCTCCGACTTTGCAGTGGCCTTTGGGCAGAGAAGGTAGTGGTGGTACGCCGGGCCGTCCTTACACCTCACATTTTTACAGAGGAACCTTGCAGTGCAGAGATCGTCTGCTTTGTGGTTATCTAGGCATTTTTTGCATGATTTTGCTTTTTCTACGAGGACCTTTCTTTCTGACAGGGAGGCTTTCCTAAACGTTGCACAGCGGAAGGGTTCATGCTCTCCCTCACTGCATAAGGCGCAAAGTTTCTGCTTGTCCTCTCCGGTACAGGTTATGACTTTAGCTGCAGTTGCTCTAGTGAACGCCGTCCTCTCTCTCTTGCAATCAGCTGACTTCTCACGGTAATTGGGTCTTTCAGAAGCACGGGTGGGGCGTGGCTTGCCGGGTTCACTGGACAAGCGTGCCAGTCTTCTAAGTATCGTCTTTTCGTTCTGCAAGAACAGTAGAAGCCTCTTGACACGATTCCCAGGGAGAGCATTTCGCTGGGCGATGCACTCTTCTTTGAGCCACTGAGTTTGCATACTTTTAGGGAGTCTACCCTCCAATTGCCCCATCACTAAGGGATTGTTCATAGCTTCTTCCCACCCTAGGTCTGTTAGATCTGATACTGCATTCTCCAAATCTGAGACCATCTCTAGTGTCTCCCTAGGGTGAGGATCTTTCACGAGTGGTTTGGAATGTAATTCCAATAAAATGTCTTCTACTGTGGCACTTATATCACCGTAGCAGCTCTCCAGTTCTTTGAAGACGTCGCTTACATCTTTGCAACGATACAATCGGAGGTCCTTCTTTACGGGCTCACTTATGCTTTCTAGCAGGTGAAGCCTCCTAATCTCTTGTGATCCTGAGGGGTCCGCATGAGCCTGGAGCTTCGCCCATTCAGCCTTCCAGCGCCAATAATCTCTACTCTCTCCGGAGAATCTGGGTAAGGTTATGGGTGTGAATTTTATTTGGGGAAGGGAACTGTTCATACCAGTGCTAACATTTACTGTGCTCCCTTCTGCCATGCTGGTGTTAGCGGGAGCAGTACGCAGCTTTAGTGGTCGTGGCGTACTAGTGAAGGTTGGAGGCTGAGCGAAACTGACAGTAGGTTGTTGTGGCCATTGAGGGGACTGATGAGGGGGGTTGGTGCTACATTCAGTTTCCATGGCACCTTCTCTGATTGCCGAGTGGGAATGGATAGGAACCAGTGGTGTGGTGTAAGTGTACTCACTTCCTCTGTCTTCCTCTTCACTTCTCCCACTGCTGTCTTCCTCATTGCGTCCGTATGCTAGCGGGGTCATTGTTTTTATCTCACCGCGACATGCCCACTTATCCATCAGTTCCTCCTTTTTAATTTCCAGTGTTAAAAGGAGTCTCCACTGTTCTTTCCCGTATGGCCGATAGTCTTTCCAGACATGCACAGCGTCTCTGAGTTCGTGGAGTTCTTGATCCAGTCCCTTCCTTCTGGCCTCTTGTTGACACCACTGCAGTGCACTTTTTCTTCCGAGTACCTCGGCCTGGTCGAAAGCTGAATTGAACCGTGCCACGAGGGTGCTTATATCCGGCTCGGCATCCTTGAACCACAGCATTTCCATAGTCTCACGGTACCTTTGCACAATACCGTCCCTCGTTGCTAGGGCATTGCTCAGTTCACAGTTATCGTCCGTCCGATCTATTTGTTCCAATTCTTCAATATATTCATTGCTGGCATCGACGAAAACACCATAATCACTCTTCAATCCTGTCACCTCTTTCGACAGTTCATCGAGGTGGCCAGCGTTAACTTTGAGGCGATTAAAACGTGTTGTCAAGTTCCGCTGCGCATTTAATAGTCTCCGCTGTAGGCTTTCCAGATCTGGCTTGTTGTCTGCCATTTTACACGGCTGTGTTGGCTCCTCTGTTCCAGCTTCTCCTCTGTGAGGCTCTTCGCCCAGAAGAGCTCTGAATTCCAAGTGCACAACCTTATTCACGGCTGCGTTGGCTCTTCTGTTCCAGCTATTCGCCCAGAAGAGCTTTGTATTCCTTGTGCAATCTTCACAGCCTTCTTCACGGCTGCGGCACTTCCTTTAATCCTTCAACGGCTCCGTTAGCTCTTTGCTCCGGCTCCTCCGTTTAGTGATTCATGGCTGCTTCACCAGCACTCCGGTCCTGGTACTTCGCGATTGCCGTCCTCCGCTCGGCAGTCCGTATTCCACAGATACGGCGCCGACAACGGTTTTATAACTGTCCAGATTTCTGCTGGCTGGTCTTCCCAGCTCAATGCTCCCTTCTGGAAAGGGTGACCAGAACAAGTACGGCGGGCACAACTCGACTGTCTTTCTGAAGGTTTATTCCACATACACAGTTAAGCAGACGTCAGTTTGCAGTTAGACAACATCTTGTTAGGTAGAAGTTAGTTAGACAGTTAGACAGTTAGTCAGGTTATAAAACCGACAAGTCGTACAGGTTCTGATGATAGATAGATTTACGAAGCTGTATACGAAGGCAATATATAACAAAACATGGCTTTGACAATGCACCTTAAAGGCTCTTTAAAGGCAACGGTGCTTTGATACCAATTACAACAATGAACAAATAAATAGAATGAAAGACAAATAGCTTTGCCTGCTAGAAAGTTCTACAGTTAGTATGTCGTCCAAAATTTGACAAAAAAGTCATTGGTTAGTATGTCGTCCAAAATGTGTCAAAAAAGTCATAGGTTAGTATGTCGCCCAAAATGTGACAAAAAAGTCATAGGTTAGTATGTCGCCCAAAATGTGACAAAAAGTCATAGGTTAGTATGTAGTCCAAAATTTGACAAAAAAGTCATAGGTTAGTATGTCGTCCAAAATTTGACAAAAAGTCATTTAGGTCCAAATTTGACAAAAAGTCATTGGTTAGTATGTCGTCCAAAATGTGTCAAAAAGTCATACTATAGTATGTCGTCCAAAATGTGACAAAAAGTCATAGGTTAGTATGTCGTCCAAAATGTGACAAAAAAGTCATTGGTTAGTATGTCGTCAAAATGTGACAAAAAGTCATAGGTTAGTATGTCAAAATGTGACAAAAAAGTCATAGGTTAGTATGTCGTCCAAAATGTGTCAAAAAAGTCATTGGTTAGTATGTCGTCCATAATATCACAAAAGAAGTCAGGCTATGTCGGGGTGGCTTTAGCTCACTTGGTAGAGCTGCCGTCCCCTGTTGAACTTGCAATCCTCATCCTGGTTCAAATCCCTTATCAGACGGTACTGTTGTTCCCACTTCCTGACTCTTTGCACTATACTATTTATAAAAGGCATTAAAAGCCCAGGTTAGTATGTTGTTCAAAATGTGACAAAAAAGTCATAGGTTAGTATGTCGTCCAAAATGTGACAAAAAAGTCATACTTAAGTATGTCGTCCAAATTTTGACAAAAAAGTCATACTTTAGTATGTCGACCAAAATGTGACAAAAAGTCATACTTCAGTATGTCTTAAAAATTTTGACAAAAAAGTGATGCTTTAGTATGTCTTAAAAATTTTGACAAAAAAGTCATAGTTCAGTATGGCTTCCAAATTTTGACAAAAAAGTCATACTTTAGTATGTCGTCCAAAATGTGACAAAAGTCATAGTTTAGTATAATGGGTCCAAAAATTTGACAAAAAGTGCTTAGTTAGTGTAATGAGTCAGCATTTGAAAAAAAGTCAGAGAGGTTAGTATGTGGTCCAAAATTTGACAAAAAAGTCATACTTTAGTATGTCGTCCAAATTTTGACAAAAAAGTCATACTTTAGTATGTCGTCCAAAATTTGACAAAAAAGTTATACTTTAGTATTTTGTCCAAACTTCGTCAAAAAAGTCATACTTTATTATGTTGTCCAAAATTTGACAAAAAAGTCATACTTTAGTATGTCGTCAAAAGTTTGACAAAAAAGTCATACTTTAGTATGTCGTCACGCTGCGTTTGTGTGTGTATCTGCGTCATTACCTCGTTTATGAAACCCTAAAGTTTCAGAACAAACAGTTCAGCCACTGCTGAGAAAATAGTGTTGCATTGTTGCTCTGGGCTCTGCCAAGCGGATCTGCACTTCCCGAAGCTGATGATGTCATCAGAAATCCTCACCACTCCTCTCACCACCGTAGCTCCTCCTGGTGCAGGCACTACTCCGGGCCCATCCGGTTGCGTAAATTCAACCGCAGAAGAAGAACTACTCTCGTTGTAGCTGCTGAGCATATCGGTTGAGAACATGGCTTCGAAAAAAAGATCAGTTTGCTCTGTTCTGTGTTGTAGTAAACAAGGAAAGACGCTCCACAAGCTCCCCACCAACGAGCAAACAAAAGCTCAGTGGATATTGTTCATTTTTGATGGGAATGCCCCTGCTACATTTCCCAAAATTCTCCATGTATGTGGCAACCACTTCACAGAGGATTGTTACACAAACTTCGCGCAATACAAAGCAGGGCACAGCACCACACTTCGCCTCAAAGAAGGAGCAGTGCCTACAATACATGCTGGATTACCTGCAGCACAAGTAAGTATTTCAAACAGTAATACTTTCTTTGTGTGCTCGTTCTGCCGTTTAGCATTAGCGATAGCCGGCTACTTGCTAAGCTACACGCGTTCGCTCGTGTTTCAATTGTGTGTATGTGTCTCTCCTATGCCGGTAAACACGGCTGTATTGTGGGTGACTATCCGGGGAGCACGTAGGTATGGAGGCTAATCACTATATGAGTTTTTCGGGAACCCTACACCGATAAACACGGCTGTATTTTGGGTGACTATCCGGGGAGCACAGAGCTAAGCAGGCTAAACGCTGTAGAAGTTTGGGACCGTGTTCGCTCGTTTCAATTGCGTGTATGTGTCTCTCCATGCCGGTAAACAGGGCTGTATTGTGGGTGACTATCCGGGGAGCAAAGAGCTAAGCAGGCTAATCGCTGTAGAAGTTTGGGACCGTGTTCGCTCGTTCCAGTTGCGTGTATGTGTCTCTCCATGCCGGTAAATAAGGCTATATTGTGGGTGACTATCCGGGGAGCTAAGAGCTAAGCAGACTAATCGCTGTAGAAGTTTGGGACCGTGTTCGCTCGTTTCAATTGCGTGTATGTGTCTCTCCATGCCGGTAAACAGGGCTGTATTGTGGGTGACTATCCGGGGAGCAAAAAAGAGCTAAGCAGGCTAATCGCTGTAGAAGTTTGGGACCGTGTTCGCTCGTTCCAGTTGCGTGTATGTGTCTCTCCATGCCGGTAAATAAGGCTATATTGTGGGTGACTATCCGGGGAGCAAAGAGCTAAGCAGACTAATCGCTGTAGAAGTTTGGGACCGTGTTCGCTCGTTTCAATTGCGTGCATGTGTCTCTCTCACTTGTAAACACAACGTTATTCATGCGGTGTAGGAAACGTGTGTTTATGTTAAAGTAGGGAAAAAGTTATAGTCGAATTGGGGCAGTTTCAGGAAAGGTAATGAAGTAGAATCTAGTCTTTTTAGCATGATCTGTATTATTGTTTTAACCTTTACTATTTTCCATACCAGGATCGTTTTATCCACACGGGCACACAAACAGAAGCTCCAAGTGTGAGAACATGTGCCACTCAAATGTCAATTGGGACCTTGAAAACACACGTGCACTGCCAAAGTAAGTAGAAGTAAGTAGTAAGTAAGTTGAAAATTTCATAAGAACCAAATTAGTAAAGAGCATGAAATGTTCACACATTGTATCTACTCCATAGGGACCCAGACACCAGTGTTGTCACATGAGACTGCTGGCACACAAACCACACTGCCTGAGTACATGTTTTCATCCACACCTATAAAGGGGCCAGGGTTTGGACCACAAAAAAGAGCATGTGTTGAGTCAGAGGAGGAAGAGGGATTCACCTCACCAGAGTCACAAGTCGACCCAAATGACTCAACCTTTACTCCTGGCGGATCCCTAACAACACACGATTCAACAATGTCGTAAGTACTGTACAAGTTCACTAGGCTTGTCACTTCAGATCAAAGAAGTGAGGCTAAATGCTTTTTGTCTTGTTACATTTGTAGGACTGAAAGTGCTGTATACATGGATAAAAAATACATTGTATTTGAGTCCTGCCTGAGGGAGCTTTTTGACACATGTCCAGTGTGCAAGAGAAAATGCGGCAGCAACAGAAGGGCACGTATGTTGCATTTCATCAAATGTGTCCAAAATGCAACTACTCCAGGAAGTGGCAAAGTCAGCTCATGATGAATAACACCCCAGTTGGCAATGTACAGTTATCTGCTGCTACATATTTCACTGGTGCATCCTTCATCCAGCTGGAAAAGGTAATACTATTAATGTTTTTGTCAAAATCATATGACACTTTCAACCAATAGACAATTACTAAACACTGTTTGTATTATTGTTATGTTAGCTATGCCGCGCCTTGCAGCTCCAGATTACTCATTATGACACCTTCCGGAAACATGCAAGGAAATACCTGGAACCTGCAATCGTCCACAAGTGGAAGAGTGACCAGCAGGTCCTTTTCTCCACATTGAAACCGGGGGGGAAAGTTCAAGTTGCAGGAGACATGCGTGCAGATTCACCAGGTAATGAAAAAAATCAGACCACCATCAAAATCATAAATACCAATTGTAAACATAAAAAAATCAATCACTAGTTTTTTTTCAAAAAATGAATTCATATTGTTCTGTTTACTTCAGGGCACTCTGTCTCATTGATCGGAATCTTTATATTTACATAGGTTGTACCTTACATCCATGCATCACAACGAAAATTCCAGCCGTGAGCAGGCAACAACCGCTTTAGGCCAAGCTGTCTACAGAGTGTCGTATCCGAAGGCCAAGAAGGGAGAACCCACCGCGAAGCCGGTCAAAACAGACCCCACGTACAGTAAGTCACTAAAAATTTTTATTTACATTGAATAAAGCGTTATACAAAAACAGACAAATACTGACATTTCTTTTGGCTTTTTTTCCCTTTCTTATTAACTTAAATTAACACCTAACACAGCAAATAACACATTTAAATTGAAATAGCTGAAAATGTAATGACACAGTAAAGAAATTACTGTCTGAATGTAATGTCATGGTTCTCTGTTACATTTTAAAGACTATGTGGCTGAATTGATGAGGCTGGTGTTCGAGGAGGTGATGGAGGACCCAGAGTCTTTCGCAGAGGACATGAGGAAGATCGCCATCCCAGAGACCCTGTCAGCCCAGTATGACAGGCCCTTAAAGGAGGAAGTCATTGCCTCACACGTGACCCACTTCAGTCAAGGGGTGGGCGGAAGCCAACATATTGTCCAGCCAGATCAGGAAACTCCTGGCGTATCCGGCACACAACACACGACGGGATGACAACTCGTACACGTCGTCCCAAATATCCCCAGCACCAGCTGACAAAGCTGCGGTATGCTAAATGCCGGTAGCGACTGAAAAGTAGATAGAAATGTAAAAATTAAATGCTGCTCTTGCACTGAGCACATTTTGTGTAAAAAGTATTTATTAAACATTTCAAAGACACAATTCTTTTATCACTTATGTGTGTTATGATTTAAACATGCCTCTTATTTGTATGTTACATACATACTCGTGTATTGTTCTTCCCCGCAAAGGCCCATAGTCTGCACGGTAGATGTTGTTCATGTTCTGCAGTGTGTATGGGTTCAAACAGTTAGGCTCCAGGCCTGGATGGTAGGTCATGCATGTTGGTGTGTCCGGAAGCTCATTCATTCTTCGGATAACCTAAAAAGGGGCAGAACAATACTGTTACAGTAATGGCATAGAGTAATTAGGTGAAAATAGCTGGATCACTCAAAAGTGATGGATTATTACTGTAAAAAGGTAAGTACAATCATAGTTACAAACAGGATTAGAGAAAATGGAGCTACATTGTAGTGCACTGGTCTAATTACAGGATTGAAAATAGTCAAATTTGTACTACATTGCTTTAAAAAAAATCTAAACTAACATTTACTAATCCATTTTTTTACAACACTAATTTAGTTATTGTTTATGGGCAAAATAATACCTTAAGTGTTTCTTTACAGCAGACGTTCTGCCCTTCTGTGGGCATCGTCATGCAGTTCCCACAAGTGCACCTTCCAGAGATACAGTATTGTGTATGAAAAGTACAGTAACACATTTCATAGATTCAAGAGTTCTATTCATCAGTTACTCATATTACGTACAGGGGAACAAAACTACTTTCATTACAGTCCCACCATATATCTACACAAAATGTTAAAATTAGCGTTTCACCAAACAGTAAGTGATAAATTCTAAATAGAAAACAAAAAGACATGTACAGGTACTGCTGAAGCTTATACTGAGAAAAAATGGTGGGGGGAGGGGCGGGTTATCAAGCCTCAACCAGTGTCTCTCTCATACTGTATTGGAAATATACACAGAGAAAACATATTACCATTCTGAGGCGTCCTGCAGCAGTCTTTGTTGTGGAGGTGTTTCACTTGCGACAGTATCTTCTGTCTCTGGGTCAGACTCCGGGTAAAATGTGTAAGGGATTACGGCGCGGGGTCGTAACACAGCCATTTAACAATGTTTTGATAATGACGAGCAGAGCATCCATCGTGCCAGAGGGGGAGCTGCGTATCTGAGAACTGACGTGCTAAATACGTCACTTCCAGGTACCTAGCCAATCACAGGACAGTGGGAAAGCTCTCGTTGGCTGGCCAATCACAACACAGTCCACGTTCTGGGGGTGTGGTTTTGGTCTGAAACAGCGCGGCTGACGAGAGCGTCAGTGAGGAGATATTTTGATCGGCTCGTTTGCAGCGATTAGAAGGTTTTTAATCATGAAAACAAGTTAATATATGTAAGTAGACCTCCATAACTAACATATATGTGAGATACAAGCATTCGATGTCACCTTTAAGCATAAATGGAGTCGTGTAGAAGTTTCCAGAGAAGAATGATGCTGGCAGCGAGTGTGAGCAGATGTAGGCCAACGGAGCATCACTGCTGAGCTCAACTCTCCCAGAGGAGCCAGTTATTCACAGAGAGAGAGAGAGAAAGGACGTACGTGGAATACTGAGACATGTTGTGCTGTGATTTCTGTCTTTATTTTCTGGAGCCTGCAGCACATTCACTAGTGTCTGCTAGTGCAGTTTAGACGTGACGCTGATGTTTACAGGCTTCTTTCTAACGAGTTCTCTAAAGTAACACAATGTAAGAGTTGTTTAACTGAACATTTAGTGAAGACATGAGAACGTGATGGACCTTTGACTGGTTCATGAATGAAATGCTGTGGTTTCTTCAGCCATTCATGAATCCATCGGTCTTACCATCTAATCTTACTCTGCCAATATGCACATTATTCTCACCAGATTTTATAATCCTAATCTGCAGTGCATCTACTATGGATGCATGATATTCCACATGCTGTATTAAGTATTATATTTATATTTGTTTATTTAGTCTTAATGTAATGAAATGAACATAATATAGTGTAGAAGTTTATTCAGCTACAGTCATATTGATGATATTAGATAATACATGTTAAAGGCTATATGATGTGATAATAACACGTTCTCTAGTTTGACTGGCTGGGTTTCTCTAACAGGGTCACACCTGGGTTCACGACCCGGTCCAACAAGGTCCTGTCTGCACGGAGTTTGCATGTTCTCCTCATGTGTGTGTGGGTTTAATCCTCCCACAGTCCAAAAACATGCACCATGGATGGATTAGGTCAATTGGACACTCTAAATGAACTGCAGGTGCGAGTGTGAGAGTGGGTGGTTGTCCCCGCCTGTCGTCCTACAGTATGTCAGCACTCCCATGTCCCTTATGTGGACGTCAAAGCGGGAGAAGACGGAAGGATTTCTTCAATAATTCTCATTGTTATGTAATAATGTCATGTAATGTAATCAGTCAGTCAGTCAATAAATTCAACTTTATCCAAACATGTGCATAAAGTGGGGATATTAACAGACATGGATAGAAAGTTAGAAAACATTTAGCCAAGAGATGAAATGTGTCTGTGAGGATTTCACTGATATGTTCATGAAGAACATATTTGCAGCACATGTTGTGTTGTGTGTTGTTGTTGTGTGTTGTTGTTGTTGTTGTTAGCCTGGAACAGTTCACAGACATCAGATGTCGCTTTCTTCTCATTGTTTCATGTAAATCATCTTCAACAGTTTCCAGATTTGATTTCATCAAACGTTTGATATTCCACTGAAACACGAGAGTCACAAGTATTTGGGCAGCTTGACTCCACAGCGAAGCTCCGTGACTGTCGCTCATCAGAACTAAACGCCGGCAAAAACCCACTGGAACCTGCTTTCCATTTTTAGACATTGATTATTCAAAGTGCTCTGTGTCTTCCTGTCATTTCTGTAATCGCTGTTGTTTTAACAAAGAATGTTCATTTTACTGATTATATCTCTCACTTGGTGCCCTCAGTAAAGAACATTTTTGATTCTTAGAGATTTTTAGAGCTGCAACTCACGATTATTTTCATATTCAATAATCTGTCGATTATTCTCTGGATTAATCGAACAATCGTTTGGTCCATAAATATCATTATTATTTCTCATGCAGAGAAGAAGAAGAAGGTGTTTACTGTGCACTTTAAATGTCACAGCTCCTGCAAACTGAATAATAACAATAATCATCTTTACTGTCCACAGTGGAAATAATATGATACATTTAATAAGGTCAATATGAGCATTATTTTGTTTCATAATTACAGATTCATAAAGTTACTGCATTTTGTATGAAAGACTTGTTGTAAATGTTGGCGCTGCAGCTCTGTAGCATCTGCCCAGAATTCTTTAAATCTGTTTAACCTGCTTTTAACCTGCATAAATACGTCCCTACGTCATTTTACTGTTGCTGTTTTTGTTCTTTGATTCCATTCATAATACAAGCTTTTCTAAAATCCCCTAAAAAGCAGATCTGATATGAAAAGAGCAGACATTATTCCAGACATCACAACTTTGTGATAAACTTTCCCTCATCCACTCACACATCACAATAAAAACCTCCAAAATAAATCAAATATATAAATTCATTAGCTTTGGAGTTTGGTATCAAGGTTTATAAATGAGTCATTGTGATGGTTCCATGTGGGCGCGGTCTCTACTCCCTCTACTGTCTGATCAGGACCGCTGACCTGGACTCTTTACAGCGTGCACACGCACACGCACACACACACACACACACACACACGCACACACACACACACACCAGGTAGGTGCCAGGCAGCAGCTGTACTATGAAGGCAGTGAGTGTTATTTTCCATGATCATCATGTTAGAGCTGGAGAAAAAGAAGCAGAGGAAATGACCGTGTGACGAGTGCAGCCCATGTGTGTGTGTGTGTGTGTGTGTGTGTGTGTGTGTGTGTGTGTGATCCCTCTATTGTTGGGGTCCAGTAGCATCTCCACCACCACCACCACCACACTGCTCTACTTAGCATTAGCACGTCTGCCACAGTGCACCACTGACTCAGGGTTTTAAGCTTCATGATAAATCCCATGATGCTTCAGGACACATTCAACTCCCACTGACACATCTAAGCACAATCAGCGGCACCTCAGTCCTCTGCAGAGCTGCAGGGTTTGAGAAATTGAAATTCTGACACAACAGAACGCAGAGCGAGATGGAGTCGGAGGTTTTATCTCAACCTTGTTTCGTCTCGCTGAGAGAAATCTCTTGACACTCACATTTCCCCACAGTTCAGCTGTGTGATCAGCAGTCTGTCACTTTTTTATGTGAGCTTATAAAATATGTGTATTCACACACACACACACACACACACAGAGGTATGTTTGCTGTCAGTATATTCTATAATCTGAGGTGATCATTACACGTGTGTTCTATCAGGGCATTTCTGTGAGTTTCCTCTTTCATGGCAGAATCTGAGTTAATTACAAAGACAGAAGAAAGAAGCGGATCAGAGAAGCTTCCTCTGGGTTCAGCTGTGATCAGACAGAACTAAAGAGAGTTCTGCTCCTTTATATAATGTTTACAGAAGAGTCTCAGCAGCACTCAGATGTTTTACTTCTGTAGATGATGTTTCTAATGCATTGTCTTCATCTATTGATTCCATTGAGTTGTAAGTTTCCCTACAGGGGATTAAAGTTCTTCTGATAATAATGAAAGTTTTAATCAGACTGCTCTCGGAAAGTTGATCATGGAAGCGTTTTGTGGATTATTTTGTAGAATGGTGTGAACAAAACTTTACAGTAGGTTTGAATCACAGGTCTGTAACCATGGATCTACCTTTCCAACTACAAGTTCATTCATTTATTCACTGTCCAACACTTCATCCTCCACATGAGGGTCACAGCGGGCACTAGAGCCAGTCCCACCTGACATAGGGTGAAAGGTGGGAAACACTGTGGACAGGTAACCCGTCCACCGCACTATGGTCCCAGCTCGCCTCGCCACACACTCCAGCACTGATTTGTCACCTGCAGTTTCATCAATATTTATTTTAACTATGACTTTAAAACTATTTCTTTGCAAATGTGTCACGGCCACAGTTTGGTAACTTTTTAAGTTATAATATCTATAACTTCTTCATGGCTACGACGGAACTGACCTGTGTTTTATTTTTCATTTGAAAGTGATAATTGTGTGTGAGGTAGTGACACATGTGCGTCACTCACTGTTGACACATGGATGTTCACTCTCACTTTACAGAGGAAACAAGAAAAAACAACTGATTTAGCCACAAAACTAAAGGCTCAGCCCCCCCATCGTAGTGCTTAACTTTTAAATGTTTAATGTCCGTCAAAGTCAAATCATTGTCAAACCACACGCTACTGATTAAGTCTAGTTTCTCAGAGCTTGTGTCACCCGGTGACACTCCCACGATTCTCACAGTAAGTGATTTGTTTTGTGAAGACAACACTGAGCGAGAGACAGACAGGTTAGAGTGTGACTGAAAACACATGAAACGTGACTTGCGCTCACCTGTTGCTGCTCTGCTGCTGGAATAAGTCAGTAGTTAGACACAGAGTCTCCCTCGGCCAGTTCTGATAGTTTTGCTTGACAAAACCGAACCATACAGAGGCAGAACAATAACCTCAAGTTATGCACTGCAGCTTTAATTTGACCATATCTTACGCCTATGTTTGCTAGTTAATCATGCTATTACAGAGCCTTTTTCATAGCTTAACTAAAGTTAGCTCTACTTAGTGGCTTCTGCTATTATTTCCAGGTGTTAGCTAAGGAAGGAGCTGTGGTGCGCGTGCAGCATCGTGTTCTGACTGAACGTAAACAAGCAGCAGAAGTTTGACTCACTCTAGCCGCCTGGGCGTCGTAGTCTGACTTAAACTAACATGTGCTGTCACAGTCTTTACAGTTAGCTGACTGTCAACTGACAATTCATACATGAGAGGAGATCGAGCACGACATGTCATCATCCATCACGCTCAGCTCCATCCTCATCTCCTTAAGGTCATGAAAACTATTTTCCATGCCTCCGTCCTCACTGCCAAATCAAATGAGCATGTTCATTGAACCATAGGGCTATGGGCACATTCCAAGCATTAACCGTCTGTTTATCTATTCATTTATTCATTGGCAATCTGTTAACGCTCCTTCTGCCTCAGCTGTTTACGACTCTCGACCCTAACAGCTTCCTCTGCTGCTGTTGTGTCCATCGATAGTTGCCGATCCTGGTGTCGTCTGTGGTCAGTCTTTACTTCCTGGAGTGGACGGACGTGTTCAAGCCAGTGAAGTCTGGCTTCACCTGCCATGACCGCAGCCTGAGTCTGCCCTACATCGACCCCAACCATGAGGTCATCCCTCTGCTGATGCTGCTCAGTCTGGCCTTTGCTGGACCTGCCATCACGGTAAGACGTAAGAATGACATACATGCATTTGTCCGTCATAAAACTATAGATGTTACGTAATACTTTCTCTAGAGGGCGGTGCTGAGCACCAATGAAGAGGTGATTTTATTGTGCTTTATCTGAAACAGAAGATGGGGAACATCACTCGTTAGTGTTTTGCCGATGAGATTATGACGAGCAGCATTTTCAATATTTCAGTTTGTCCGCTGTGACTTTTGACAACTTCACGAGAAGAATGAATGCCTGTATAGACTCTTCTTCATCTGCACCCATGATTTCCAGTGTCGCTCCGTTTCATCCGTCATCGATAGACCGCAAAGTGATTTGTTCCTTTCTCAGTTGAGTTGAGCTCAGCAGCGAGCGTGACGGCCGGGAATGGAAGTGCCGCGTTCTGTGACTCACTCGTGAATGTTCGGCGAACGACGCGCAGAGAGTGATTTCATGAACAAACTGTCGCTGAGGACGTGGTTCACGTACGCTGTGTCACTGCGTACTGCATGAACTGAATGACAGACTTGGCAGGCACTGGGCTCCTGCTAAGCACTGAACGATTTGGTTAACGAATCATTTTAATGAACACATTCAGTACAGTCAAAAGAATGCCGTTCCCATCACTACCGCGTACTGCAGTACGGATGAAAAGCTTTGAGTAAACACTCTATAACAGGGGAGTCAAACTCAAATGACCTGGGGGCCAATGAGCATCTAGTCTGGTCAAGCGGGGGCCGACATAGAGGAGAAAAAGTGGAAAAAACAACTATGTAGTAGCCGGTGGTCTATATAAGACATTCATTATGATATTAGACAGCATTGCCAAGTAAACGTGCTTATTTTGATATAAAATGATTCACAAAAACAGAGAATTAAATTGAAAATTTAGCACATAATGACAAGGATAATTGTGATTAAAAGAGCTTCAATATATGTAATGTCATGATGTTGAGTGTAATACATTTAATAAAGCAATGATTACAACAGAATGTCTTATTACTATTATAAAAATACATTTAGTCTTATATTCTGTCTCTATTCCATCACCTCGCACAGTGGCCACCAGTTTGATACATGTGCTCTATAACTAGACTACATCTGCTTTGCTAGAGCCTTCTTGATTTGGTTTTGCTGGAACACAAAGTTTCCACATAGCTCAATGTCTGTATGCGAGTGAACCATAAAGTGCATTGACTCGTATGGTAACTCCTGTTATCTCTGGTGTGTCTTTTCAAGACAGGCCCAGGCCTTAAACTAAACTCCACTGCATTAAAGAACAGCCAAGTTTGGAGTTTGCCTCATGAATGTAAAAATGAACTTGCAGTGGTTTTCTAGGAGTCCCAGACACGACATGGGGAGGAAAAAAAGAAAAAACAACTCTGATTCGTGGCCACAAAATAAGTATAATATCCATCCATCCATCTTCTACGGCATTATCCTCCACATGAGGGCTGAACAGTTCACCAGTCCATCACAGGGACACAGACACAAACAACCATTCACTCTCACTCACACCTACAGTCAATTTTAGAGTAATCCCCATGTTGCATGCTTTTGGACAGAGATCACAGTGTGATTGAGTTTTATTTTAGGTTGGGAATGAGTTAGAAAGATATTCTCAAAAGCCCGACATTGTAAGGAATCATTAGCGAGAGCCATTTAAACAGAATATTAATAGCCAGGTTACTTTACAGGTAGCAACTTAACCCCGCCTCCACCTGCTGACAACACTAATCCTGTCAGGGATTGGCTGACTCGTTTGTCTTGTTGTCTGCACTAAGACTGTGAACCTGTGTCTTAACTGACGTCCAACATCAAAACACTGTGTGTGTGTGTGTGTGTGTGTGTGTGTGTGTGCGCGCGCGCTGTGTTAACAGATCATGATTGGTGAAGCCATCCTGTTCTGCTGTCTGTCTCGGAGTAAGTGTGGAGCAGGAGCAGAGGCCAACATCAACGCTGCAGGCTGTAACTTTAACTCCTTCATACGCAGAGCTGTCCGATTTGTTGGTAAACTCTTTTTTCTTTCTGTCGACGCAACACAACTGTATGAAGATTAGATTTGACAACTTTTGACTCATTTTAAAGTGTGTCTGTATGAGGTACTGACACATGCTAGCTGCTGCACTGTGAACCAGTTAGAGACATAAGGACAAAGCAATATTAGCCACTTAACAAAAAGTCTTAAGTGTTTGTCTCTTTATCACAAGCTTTTTATGACTGGAAACCAACGTTTGTGTTGCTTTGTAAAACGCCCTCTCTCTGTACCGAAGCCCATTCAGAAAATAACCAATTTGACAGCACACAGGAGTTGAGCGTCTGCTGCTTCCATCAGTAAGGTCAAACATACCATTCTGATTCAGATTTACCTCACTGAATATACGTACTGAAGTGGACAGCAGTAGACCGACAGCTCCTCTTTCCGCACGAGCTAAAAACGCAGATTTTATTTATCTAACTATGGAGCAGGAAATTCAGCCGTTTCCAGATTTCAATTTCCAGTCAGTAAAGGCTTAAGAGCAAGAAGAAATGACCCAAGCGTGCACAGCACAGTCAGCACTGATCATGTACGTCACTCTATCACAATTAAAGTGACTCTGTTGCTGCTGGTGTTCAAAGACCTTCTGTACGCTCTGTTCTGTCCAGATGTTAATAATCCTTCTTCCCTCAGGTGTTCATGCGTTTGGTCTCTGTGCCACGGCGCTCATCACTGACATCCTCCAACTGATGACAGGAAACCCAACACCTTACTTCCTCACTGTGTGCAAACCCAACTACACCACACTGAACGTCACCTGTGATCAGAATCCGTACGTCTTGGAGGACATTTGCTCAGGGGCGGATCCCGCAGCCATCAACCAGGGCAGGTAAGAAGCAAAGCAATTTGAGTCTCAAGATACTGACAGCTGAGATGTCTAAACTAAAATCTTGTTTTGTTTTGTGATGATTAAAACACAAACAGTGTTAATATAATACTAAAATTCTTTCTTGGGCCTCACCTGTTAACATTTAAGCAATTAGCAGACGCTTTTATCCAAAGCAACAGACAAAAGAGGAAAAAGCTACGTAGAAGAAGCCTTGGAAAGAACTCCACAAGACAGGAAGAGTGAACTGACAGAGAGCGAGAGTGTTGAGGTGGATCCAAGTGGAGAAGGGGTGGGGGTAAAAGGAAATTGCTAGGACAGATGATGCTCTTGGCAGAGTTGGGTTTTCGAGAGCTTCTTGAAGACAGACAGGGACGCCACTGTTCAGGTCGCGCTCGGGAGCTCATTCCACCAGCGTGGAACGACACGTGAAAAGAGTCTGGATAGTCTTGTGCGGGGTGTTGGCACTGCCAGACGACAATCCTTGGATGAATGGAGTAGTCGAGGAATAACATGAGCCTTTAGGAGAGCATTTAAGTCGGTGGGAGCAGACCCATCAAGCACTTTGCAGGCTAGCATCAGAGATTTGAATGTGATGCAGGCGGCTAAGGGCAGCCAATGGAGCTCAATGAACAGAGGGGTGACATGTGCCCTTTTAGGCTGATTGAAGACCAGGAGCACCGCCGCATTCTGGACCATCTGTAGTGATTTCACAGCAAAGGTCGGGAGGCCTGTTAGCAGGGCGTTGCACTAGGAGCTGGGTAGTCTGTCGAGTTAGGTCTGCTCTGATTTTTCTCTTATTGAATAGTGCAAAGTGACATGACCGGGGGACAGGGGCAACATGATCTGTAAAGGTCAACAGGTCATCAATCATGACACCCAAGTTGGTCTTGTAAGGAGCCAGAGATAAGGAGTGGCTATTCATGCAGATGTTAGGATGTAACGTTGGTTTGGTGGAGAAGACCAGCTCAGTTTTGGAGAGGTTTAGCTGGAGGTGATGGACTTTCATCCATGCAGAGATGTCAGAGAGACCATCTGAGATTGTTGCGGAGACCGTGTGGTCGTCAGGTGGCAATGACAGATAAATTAAAACAGACTTAAACTAATGGTGAGCCTTTATCTATACATGTCCATTTATCCTTTATCTAAAATCCTCTCATGCCTGTGAGTTGGCTGTTAGTGTGGAACTAGTCTTGCTGATATTTATGGTGAATTTCATTTGTAGTCGGAACTCTGTCTAATATATGGTCATACACATGGTAGAGATCAGTTTTCAATGGACATGTTTGTGTTTGTGTGAGGAAAGAAAACATGTAGAATGTTGTCGCTGGTATTGTTGACAGGATACGTTTGTGTCCATGGTTTATTTGAAGTGAGTGAACTCAGAGGTGATGTTGGAACACAGCATCTCACCTATGGGGACCTTTTTACCACCAAGCACCAACTTTAAATCTCATGTGGTTTTAGGGGTGTGCAATATGACAACAATATTATATCACAATGTTTTTTACAGTAAAATCATGATTTCATCAGTTTTGTACATTGACTTTTTTTTTTACTTTTTGAAAGATACTGTTGGAGTGAGGATTTTTGGTGGATGGTGGCTGTAGCCGCTGGAGAGCAGGCGTGTGAGGAGTGGGGGGCAGAGGTGGAGAGGGGAGGGGGGCCCTGATCGAATCGGTTGAAATATTGATTCAGTTCAGTGGCCCATCGCTGGTCCCCCCCTGCTGTGACTCTGGCTCCACTCTGTCCATGACCTGTGATGTACTTCAAGGCCTCTCCACACATCCCTCGTCCTGCTCTGCCCCATCTGCTCCTCCAGTTTCCTCTTGTAGACATCCTTAGCCTTCCTGATCGCCTGCTTGAGCTCCCACTGGACTTTTTTCAGCTCCTCTCTGCTCCCTGAAGCAAACACCCTCTTCTTCTTGTTCAGCAGGACTTGAAGTTGAGGGGTCACCCATGGCTTGGTGTTGGCAAAGCACCGCACCGCACCCTGTGGGTTAGTGCGACGTTCTCCTCACAGAATTTTATGTAATCTGTGAAACGGTCATTGAAGCCGTCGATGTTATCTCCATCAGAGAAAGTCTCCCAGATTGTTGTCTCGAAGCAGTCTCTCAACCTCTCCTTGGCTTCTTCATTCCACATCATTACAGTTCTTTTCTGTGCGGGCTGCCTCCTCACCACGGGTGTGTATTCAGGTCGCAGACGTATCAGGTTGTGATCAGAGCGGCCGAGTGGAGGGAGGGGGGCGGATAAAAGGACGGAACCTACGTTTCCTCTCCCGTTTCCTCCGACCCGCTCTGCAGCCCCGTCTCTTCCTCTTTAAAACCGCCTGAATCGTCCATTCCACGTTGAGAGAGAGAGAGTGGTGTTGCGCAACACCAACAGCTGATCCCTGGTGTAAACAATGGATCCGCTGAGCGTGTCTGCCAAAGGAGTTCCCAAAAGTGCAGAGAAGAGCATTAAACAAAATGCAAAAGTAATAAAAGTGGTCTCATTGTGCGCGTGGTGGCAGCAGGATTCGACCATTTTAAGGAAAAAGCGTGAAACGCCAGAAAAAACGAGAAAGGTAAGAAAGAAGGGAGAGCCGTTGTAAGCAGCAGCTGCTCGGGCAGCGCCATCTTGGAAGATTACACTCCCTCTCTGCTTTTAGCAAAGGTATGACATTGTGACACATCATGGTTTGAGTTGGAGGTCATTCTAAAGTTGAAATTTGACTTGTAGAGGTAGTAGCTAATGACGATGAAGTAAGTGAGTGAGTAAGTGAGTGAGTGAGTAAGTAAGGTAATAAATAAGTATGATGAAGTCCACATCTTAAATATTAACAAACATGAGGGAACCTCTCTCAGGTTCATTTTTACTTTTGCAAACTCAGCTTTATTTTAAAACGGCAGCTTAATTACAAAAATTCATCAGTGCATTTCAGCATATGAGTTAGGGCTGTGTGATATGGTAAAAAAAAAAGGTATCACAATTAAAAATTTTTGAATCTGTCGATATTATAATTGACAGATTCAAATTTTCAAATGTCAGATAATTAAGATTTTGCTGCAGAGGGAAAGTTGTTTAAATAGTTCTTCATTGACCTGAACACTAGTTTAACAATCATGTGTTTTATTAAACCTTTGTTATAATATTATTTAAGATAATTGTAATGTGAAATGTATTGTTATTTAATTATTTCCCAGCTTTACATATATTTAACATATATGTGAAGACTTGTTAATATAGAATAGCAATATTCATATACATGAAGAAATCATTTAAGTAAAGATAATCCAAACATCCTGAAACTGACACTAGAGATGAATTCATAATCAAGTCATACATCTATCACAACATTTAACTGAGGAGAGGATAGAGGATTTATTTTAACATTAAATCCGTCTTAAATACCTAAAAAATCGTGGACTGTTTGCTGTTATAAGTGGTTTATCGTGGTACGAGCTGCAGATCAGCAAATTAAAAAGACAGGTAGACTCCTTGTATTTGCTCCTGGTTCCTCTGAATGTGTGTTAAATAATCCTGCTCTAATCTCGTATCAGTATAATTAGCGTCGTCTTCACAGTTCTTCAAACTAAAAGAATGGTTCACTGCCTGGGGCTCCACAGTTCGTCAAAACAGGCTGAATAAGACGAGGTTCTCTATGATTACAGCAGGATTATCTCTCCTCTCTGTACACATGACGTACAGTATGTGTGGATGGAGAGATAAACAGTTCACTCACAGTGTAGCGTGTACACAGCTAGTGTAGAGTTTGAAGATAAGATTATATTTTATAATTAAATGACATATTTATGGGACTTTTTTTAACAGTATGTTCACTGAGAAAAAGTTTTTACGCCGTAATCATTCCTTCTTTTATCTGTTGTTTTAATATCAGGGTTAATAAAGTGACAATTTTATGGTACAAACTATTTAACACACACACACACACACGATATAACTTTGTACTACAGAAGACCAATGTTTGCGGACTCAAGTCTCATATCAGCTTCAGAATAAAGATGTTAATGTGCTTAAATGATTTAAAAAGAAGACAGAATACTGAGTACAATTACTTAAACTTGAATACTTGCTGATACTCAATAGTACTCAATAATACCATCCATCCATTCATTCATTCATTAACTGCTTTATCGTCCAGATGAAGGTCGCTCGTGCCACTTTATATGTTTTTTTCAAATGACTCGTGTCCTCCTCTTGACAGTGTAACAGAACACAGGTTACACTCTGCTCATTGTTTGTCGTCATTGCAACACTTATAGCCACACAACTGCTCACCTTACTTGAAGACGGGTAAAGTGGTATCAGGTGCAGCAGTATTGGAGTAGTTTAACCAATACAAGTACATAGAGATACTGGTATTGGTATTGGTGGCAGTGCCTCCCTGGTTTCTATCCTCCCGTTTCCACAGATGTTGTAAATGTTGTTGTTTACACACAGCGATCACAGCCTAACACACAAATGCAGAGTCAGGATGAAGGGAGTTTGGAGGACTGAGTACAAGCAGTTGTGATAAATATGATAAATAGGTCACTGGGATGGAGCTCAGTGACAACAAAAAAAAAAGAAAAAGGGCCACATGTTCACTTTCCTGCTGTTCAAGCTCCTGCTGCTACACTGCAGTGTGTGTGTGTGTGTGTGTGTGTGTTCCCAGGTCCTTCACTGTGACTGGGCTAATGCTATCAGCTAACTGTCACTGCAGAGGAAACACTTCATTACTGCAGTGAACAAAAAAAAAAGGTGTATAATTTGGCCCTGTCATCCAACCCATAATAAGCGCGTGTGTTAGGTGATATGTCGTTATTATGCTCGCGTGTCTCCGCCTCTTGTTGACTCACATGCACATGTGAACACTGGCTCAGTCTATTTCTGTTTCATGTCTTGCAGAAAATCCTTCCCATCACAGCACGCCACGCTCGCCTCCTTTGCTGCTGTGTATGTTTCGGTGAGTAATGGTTTGATCCCACGCTAACACTTAGCCCCACGTTAACTGCTCGTTGCTTCTGCTCGAGCTAACTTCAGCAAACAGGGAGGTGACAGATGGATGAGGGAGTGATTTCCTACTCCTCTCTGTTAAGTTGAGAGTTCAGGTGTTTGGACACATGGTCAGTTTGGTCAGTGCTGACTGCTCTGTACATGACCCCTGTGTGACCTCACTGAAAACATGGCTGCCAGCAGAGCTTTAGTCACTTCACAAAATTCACTCTTAGACGGCCTGTTTCACCAGAAACCAGGAGAGAGGTTTGTGAACAGCTCACTCTCCTTTAGCAAAGTCCATAAACAACATCAGCATTTTCAGCTTCCAGATACACAGGAGAGTTTGTATCACTTTCATAAATCCAAACGACAAAATAACCCTTTTGAATTTACTGATGGAGGCAGCAGTGGATCAACAACTGTGTGCCCTGATGTAAAATCACTGGGTTTTTTTCTCCATGGGAGAGTGAGGGCTCTGCAAAACAACACAGACTCTAGTTGCCAGTTGGAAACGTTGTTATTGAGATAAAACAGACTTAAGACGGCACAGATTTAATCACGTGAGCCTGTGTTAAGAGGCTCTAATCAGTTTCTCTGTGTCTCGACTTAGATGGTCAATCTGCGGAGGAGAAAATTGAAAACCATGAGCTAGTGCGTACTGTTGATCTTTTGAATCAAACAGTGATATGGACGTGAGATGGATGCTGCTGTGGTTCTGTATGTTTCCGACCTGTTGTACATGTTAACCGTTATACAAATTAGATGGAACATGGTTCTTGCGGTTGTTGTATTGTCCAAAAAAAGACGTCGCCGCTGTGATGATTTCCGACAACAGTACAGAACAGTACAGACGTATTACCGGGTCAAAGAGGAAAATGCCATGATCGACTCCAGTGTGAACATGCAGGAGTAATCGGACTATGAATCACATTATCCAGGTGTGTTAGTCTGACTAAGACGAGCTTGATTTTACTCAGACTTACATGTTTACATGTTACATGTCATTTAGCAGACGCTTTTATCCAAAGCGACTTACAATAAGTGCATTTAATATCAACAACAAACTTTCACCTTAACTAAACAGACAAGTCAAAAGTCAAGCCACCCAGCTCGATACAATAGCAATTAATGAAATAGCAACCAAATAAGAAAGACCTACAGAAGTGATACTTAGCCTAATTCCAGTAGTCCTATGAGATACCCAGATAGTCCAAATGCATGACATACATGACATTTAAAAAAAAAACTGAATTATTGTCTTATTGTCTTACTAAAATCTGACTTTTAACCTGCATTTAAATGAATACACACTTCAAAACCCCTGAACTACCCCTATAAGAAGGTAATGGTGCCTGTGGTATGATGTCAGTATTGCGACCAGTGTATTCATCCGTTTCAAATGAAGTGAATGTGTCTTGATGTTTCCACAGATGTACTTTAACAGCACTCTGACAGACTCATCCAAGCTGCTCAAGCCCCTGCTGGTTTTCTCCTTCATCATGTGTGCCATCATCTGTGGTCTGACCAGAATCATCCAGTACAAGAACCACGCCATCGACGTCTACCTGGGCTTCCTGCTGGGAGGAGCTATAGCTCTCTACCTGGTAGGTTCATCAGCCATTTCCTTGACAAACAGTTTGTTATGGGATAAGAAATCAACATAGATAATGTGATAAGACATTGATGTTTTTAACTGATGTTTGTTCTGTGGAGGAATCATTCATTCGTCCATTCATTATCTACTGCTTTATCCTCCACATGAGGGTTCTAAATTCATCTTGTGTGTGAAGTGTCAACTGTCATAGTGCAGAAAATGTATGTCTTTAATGTTAATGTTTATCGTCTGTGCTTTTGATGACTTTGCTGATCAAACAGAGTTGGTAAGGTTGCCTGCTACTGTCTCGGTGGTGGTCAACTTTTCTCAGCATCAATCTCATTTTCAGATGCAAACAATTGTCCTATCCCATTAAATAATGCTGTTACATTACAGAAGAAACAGCATTGTTGGTATCGATGTTGCTAATGATGCTAATATTTGATATTTGTCCGTTTTCTGTTTTGCCAGGGCTTGTATGCAGTTGGAAACTTCCAACCAAGTGAAGAGTCCACCAACAGCCCCCCTCCAACGCTACAGCGACCACCCTGCTCCCTGCCTCATATAAGCCAAGAGGCTGTCCTCCACCACCTGCAAATGAAAGCCAGCATGGGTGGGGAGCCTGGATTACCCACCTCCCACTCTGAGGGTCTCCTTCACCGAAGTCTTCAGCAGCAGAGGCCAGAAGACTGCCTGAACCGTCCCAGTGCTGATGTCGAAGTGATCGCCCCCCATGGCCCTCAAAGCAAAGACGCCATCATGACCTTTAGCCACACACTTCCTCGTGTTCACACCCCACAGGCCATCGCAGCTTACGAGGAAGCGGCCAGGCGTCACGCTGCCACCCTCCACCATGCCTCTATGGACTCCAGCCGCTCAAAGCAGCTTCTGTCCCAGTGGAAAAGTAAAAACAACAACCACAAATGCTCCTTGCAGGTGCCAGACTCCTTCTCCTCTTCTGTGGACTCGTCATCTGGCCAGTCCTCGCAGCATCCACTCCACCACGGTAGCATGGAGCTCCGATCCAGCTCTGAACCATCAGCTGTGGGTCTGAATGGAGGCTTTGATAGTCACGCATACATGTCCAAACTGGCCACAGGTTCCAGTACTACTCTGCCTAGCAACTGTAGTGGCATCACTGGAGGAGCCAGGATACCCATGCAGTCCAGACCTGGCTCTTCACAGCTGGTTCACATACCAGAGGAATCTCACGAGAATTACAACAGCAGCTCCCTGAGAACAGTGGCAGGAAATGAAGGGAATAGCATAGTTCTGGCAAACTGGCAAAGGGCAGCAGAGAAGACAACAGCATGCAGGACTAACGATAACGGGCAGGACACTCAGCCAAAAATCCTGCAGGTGATTGCTATGTCCAAGCAGCAGGGTCTACTACAGACTCATTCCAAGAGCTTAGACGAGAGCAGCATCAGCTGCAGCACCACTGGGCATCACCAAGGCTCTGCTCGCTACAGAGTACTAAATGACCAAGAACCTGCCAGCACCACAGGGCCTAGCTCTCTGGGCAGCACAACAGGCAGTATTTCAGGGAGCACTGGAGCAATCGTCAGGGTAGAGGCCCACCCAGAAAACCACAGACCTGTGATCCAAGCTCCAGCCACAGATGGAAGTGGCTCATGGAGATGGCGGTCCCTGGACCACGGCACCGGAGCTGGTGGAGGTGCAGGGACGAGTGGCGCAGGAGTCGTCGGGAGTTTGAAGCAATCCTTTGAACTCAATGATCTAAACAGAGACTCCGAGAGCTCAGACTCGATACGTGAAGGGTCCATTGAAAGGAAGCGTGCCAATCACATCATGACCACCACTGCCACTGTTAGCACCCCACCAATAGTTACTGTCCACACCCAGAACACTGGCCAGTCAGAGCAGAGGGTCCAACCACAGGGCTTCTCTACGATCAGGGTCACTCCAGGAGATGCAAGTGGGTCTGGGTCTGGAGGAGGAGAGAACATGTCAGAAACCCTCTCACTCGCCTCCAGCCGTGAGTCAACACTGAAGAGAAAAGGCAATAACATCATCCTGATCCCAGAGAGAGCCAACAGTCCTGACAATGCCCGCAATATTTTCTACAAAGGAACGTCCATAACTCCTGTTTTCAAGGACTAACGTAAAAACTGAGTGGTGACCCCTGAGCAGATGTAGCTAATAATGCCACACAGCAGCAGCAATTTTCAGACAACCCCACAACTGTGACACAAGTTAGTATTACCTGCCATTGTGTACACATATATATGTCATAACTTCAACAGAAAATGTTGTATCCAGCATGAGATTTTTGTACATGTTTACACTAAAGCACAACCTTTTAAGTGTTGTAGAAATAATCACTGTGTACTTTTGTGGTCACTCCTAAGGAAAGCTGTTGTAATGTTAATGCTGTGCCAGTGCTTTGGTGAGAAGAGAACCTTTTTTAAATAGTTCTGTATGTTTCAGATATAAATCATCTCAAAAACAGAAAAAAAGATGGTTGAACTGTAGCAAATTACAGCAGAAATGACTGAGTTGTAGCTGTGAAACCAGTCTTTCCCTCCCTGGTGCTACAAGAGAAGATAATATTTACTATATAGTATATAAAATAATTTGAGAAGAAAAAGACGATTTAATTTTATAAAGAGTGAACAACTATGATGTTAATATGTGACAGATATGTTTTGTATTTTGTCTCTTTTCTGTACAGATACCACATACTCAATACTGTTTTGAACCATAAGTGTGCTTAGCATTCCTTCTGTAGCTATGAAGTCAAATATGCGGTGACTTGCACTGAAATATGTGTTTACTGTACCTTGTGTACTGTAAACTCTAACCTTACCTTCATATCCTGTAATTGTGTCCATGCCACTCTATTATCTGTAGCACACAATGCAGCAAATCACTGGAATAGACAAGAACTTTCCCAACTCATAGAGCAATGATGACCTCAAGCTATCCCACTGACTTTAACAGGGTTTTGGCTGAATTTGCTACAGGACGTGACATTTTGCAACATTTACAGATGCAGTTGCATGTTGCGGCTGAACATCTCTCACCTCACCCTTCCCTTCCAAGTGTGGTGGAAAACCAATGTAGCCTTCAGATTAACAACAAGACTCAAAAGTTTTTGTAAAAATATTGTGGCCCAAAATGGCAGCCTCTGTTGAGCTGACCCAGAATAAAAGGCTCATTCTGGGGTTAATCAGTTGATCATACACTTATATACGTTATCTTTGTAGCTTTTTGAAGAATACTGCTGTCATATCCTAACATCAACAGGGTCAAACATTGGTGTAGTTCTTTTATGGGCATCCATAATAAATAGATAAATATAATATCTATACATTTTTGTGCAGTATCCAGTTAAAGCTGCCATAATAGCAACGTCATCTATTGACAAACCTGTGGCCAGACCTGGGCCACACTGGAATGCATGAGCGTCATCAGATTAAAAGGAGCTACACATGTCGATGCATTACACTTACACTTAATGGTTTGTGGCTTACAGCAAAATGATCTCTGAAAACACTTTCATGGTCGATTTCTGTCAAACGTGTCACAAACAACATTTTCTGCATCAGTTTCAAAGTTTCTGTTTCCTGAACCCATTCATTTTATTAAACTATATATAAAATATTTATAGGACAGGCAGAAGCTTGGCTTCTTACAGAAGAGTCCTGCCATTTAGCTGAGAACAGAGACGTATATTATTAATGGCAATTTTCAAAGGCAAAGCTCATCCAGTGTGAACCAGGTGTTATTGTTGCGTCAGGCTTCCCCTCCCTCCTCACTACATCACCCTCATAAATGCCTTTGGTGAGAGGCGTGGCATTCATTCACCTTGACAGAGTTCTGGCTTCTGTTTGGATAAAGTGTTGTGGGCTACGGAGACCCGTGTGAAAGCTTAACTATTAAAACTAACTTAAACTTCAAACAGACAGCAGCTTGAAGCCACACAAAATAAAGGAAATTCAAAAATCAAACCTATTTGAATAAAAAAAAAAAAACAGATTTACACATGCACTAATCAGAACCAGATCTTTTTGGAAAGAAGCATAACTTCAACTTTAACATCACTAACAGTAAATAGATGTTTAATTTGACACTGATGATGATAATAATAATAATAACATGATTTGCAATTAATTAACTTTCAGATTCTTGGTCCATTTTTGTTCCATTTAACATGACCTCACCTGGTCACCACGACCTCACCTGGTCACCACGACCTCACATGGTCACCACGACCTCACCCTGGTCACCACGGTCTCACCTGGTCACCACGGCCTCACCTGCAGCCAAACAGAATTTTGTTGTAATGTCCGCTGTATTCTTGTACAAAGCTTCTTAATCTTAATCTGGTCACCATGACCTAAATTTCAATAATGACTCATTTACAAACTAAAGCTAAGCTTTGGTTTGTGCCTCTGACTAATACAAACTAATCAAAACATACCGTTGTCACAACATTTAGCCGCTCTAACCCCATGTGAACTTTTCCACTTCTCCCCAGTATTTCTGCTCAGCTGAATACAACACACTGTATGTGGTATTTTGTGAAGAGATCACTCACACAGATCTTCTGACTGTGGGCCAAACAACTAACAAATACATTTCCCAAAACTTTCTTCCTTTCTTTAAATCACACATTCAAGCTAAAGGTAGAAAAAGCACAGCTCTGTAAAGCAGAAGCAGAGCAATGAGGTAACATAACATTTGCAGGTGCTACATGTAGCATTTTTCAACAAGAATAAACAATAATGCTGTCAAAATATTAATACCTCAGTATAGTGATCATGAAATGAAAATGTTTTGCCATCTTTGGCCTGTAGGTGGCAGGTCTTTATCTTTTTTTTTTTACTCCCATTCTGTCCCAGTGCTGTAAAGTTATTTCCATTTGTGCCATAAAGTAACCAGCAAATTTTCTACCAAATCTAAGCCAGTGTTTCAGATGAGAGGCCACTTAAATATTGTTTTATACATAGTTAAAGAGCAGTGAGTCGTAACAAAAAAGGTTGAGAAGTGTTGAAGAAACTGTTGGTTTACATCTCGGAGGTAAAATTAGAACCCAGTGGATAAACAGTAAATGTGATAGAAACACTCTGGGATTGGCATTCACGAAAAAAAGAACATACGTATATATACGTATATATACGTGTATATATATATATATATATATATATATATATATATATATATATGTATATATATAACACACACACACACATATATACATATATAAAAGAACATTTGCCAAAGCTAGAATATTTCACATGAAAAGAACACACATCAGATGAAGTTACAAAGATTTGATGGCATAATATTGTACATGATTTATTAACATATGCATGGTCACTTTTCTATCGTGTCAATCACAAGATGTTTATTACGTGGTTTTATGTTGAATTTAGAGTCCACACACTTTAAACAATATGTAGCCTGCTTTACTTATGGTAAACGATGAATAGTGAGATTTACATGGCAATCTTTACTTTCTAAGCACTGTTGACTTGTTCTTGTCATTTCTAACAGGCTGATTTCCTTTGTTTCGCTCTCACTCTGCATCATTATACGTTGTGCACATCTTTTTATTGGAAATGTGAAAAGGCGTTATTATTTAAGTCGATCACATTATTGACTGTTTTTAAATATACTACTTTTGCTTGACTTACATGTATGTGGCTGTATGTGGTTGTGAACTGCACCTCAGAATAGAGTCTTGTTCCTACGATCATCACAATAATCAGCATAGGTACATTAGATTAACATTTGTCATCATTTCCCAAAGGTGCATTTTATATAGACATAAATGAATTTACAGAGAATTAAACAAATCTTTTAATTGTTGGACCGGTAGCACCATGGGAAATATAGAACATGCATCAATACACACAGACTTTAGAATTAACACAGTTGTCAGGAAACAAACCCGAAATCTTTCATTCTTTCAAGTACATATTCTTTCTTACTTTAAACAAACCGAAATACATTTCTCCTTCTTGATTACAGTTCTCTCTCTACTGAAGACTTGTTTACACACAAGTAAATCCTCTATAACTTTGAGTAAGTTTCAATCAAGTGAGATGAGTCATGTTTGCTTTGGGGAATCGTTTTCATCATCTACCGCTTTATAATCATACCACATGAGGGTCGTGGGGTCACTGGAGCCAATACCAAGGCGGGTTCACACCCTGGACAGGCTTTGGAAAATCCACAACAATTAAATAAATAAAAATAAAAGGTAAAAATGTAGGAAAAGAAATAGGAGACAGTGGTGAGGCAGAGTTCTTTTGGTTTCATGTAGGCCCCTCTTTAGTCCTCAGGCCTTCAACATTCCAACGATTGACACAAACACCGTTAGTTTGAGATTTGATGACATTAAGAACAGATTTATATCATTTTCTCTGACTTACAAAAACAAAGCATGTGGATGAATATGTGGGCAGTGGTTTATTGAATATGATTAAAAGGCAGACGAAACAAATGACAGATAACACAACTTTACCCTTTTCTATTGAAATGTAGCAGTAAATATGGAATAGTAATGATCTCTTTATGTGAGAATAACAATTCTCTTTTGAACCTTTTACAAAGAAACATAATAAATGTGTAATTTCACACAGTCATGTATCTCACCAGAGTTGATCTAAATGAAAGCCTTAACGCTGTCATATATATGCTCCAACAACAGAATCCCCCTCTCATGCAGAGTAACACTGTGTATGTGCACTGGAAACAAGGATTTCAGTTACTTGAACCAAAGTTAACAAATTAGAGGAATTTGATTTCATGACTTGTTCATCTTAGTGTGATTCTTCTGAAGTCTGTCAGACCATGTTCTTGTTTTGTAATAGTATTATTGGATAGAAAGAAAACCATTACGACATGAATATTTGTTCAATGACTTGTTTGATTTAGCGTCTGTGAATTTAACGAGTGTAACACGACACATGGGTAGAAACGTAGCTGGGTAAACTGTGAATGGACGCTCTCTGCATGTGTAGCCTTCTTGTGTTGTTCCTGGATGAATAATAAATGTTTTCTGATACTGTGATCAGCTGTATGAATTGTATGCAGCAGGAAAATAATAATATACAGTTAATAGTAGCAAAGCATTGATGGCTTGAAGACATTGACACCAGTATCCACAGCACATTAATCAGGGTAGATGACAAACTGTGCATTGTCTAAATGAGTGGAATAAATGTTTGCTATTGAAATCAGACGCTGTATGTCCTCTCATCCATGTCACTGACAGTTTCTATTTTGATATTAACATCCCTACTTTTCTTTGTAAGTAGACGTCCACCATATTTGTGTGAGAGACCTTGACCTTTCATCCTGGCAGAGTTAGTAAAAAAGAAGCATAGAAAAAAACCATTGTCAGGGGAAGAGGAAACGACTGTGTGACCAAACAAGTGTCCACACACGAGTAAACCTCAGAGCAGCTTTTGTCAAATGGCAGGAATTGAAAAACAGAGAAGCATGATAAACAGGTAAACAATGGACTGATGGATGTTTACGGTGGTGTCATACAAATATGTGCTCCAAAACTGTAGGGGGAGCTCTGTAGAAAAACTTGCAAAGTTCTGCTTTAATGGACCTGGAGGGAGAAGACTGACTGCTGGACACAATGGCTGTTTGGACATTGGAGCCAGGCATTACATGGAGAACAGGGGAAACATGGCAGTTTGATGTAGAAGATGCTCCGAGCAGTTTCAAACATTTTGGATTCCCAGTATACACAAATGAAAACGGCGGGGAAACATACAGACAAGACTAAAACAGCATGTGATATAGAGACCGATAATATACACAGCCCACATGTAACAGCAAATCAACCACAACCACCACAATGAGCACAGTTTGCCACCACCAGAGTGGAAATTGCCAAAGGAGAAAAACAGCCTGATAGGCGGCTTTGCATTTCCTCCCTCTCTCTGCAACAGTGCAAGAAATGACCAGAGCGAATGGTTATTTTATTGCAAAAGATTTGAGGCCCTTTTTCAGTTGTGGAAAGTGAAGGTTCTCAGCTGTTGAGCGACACCTTTGGAGCCAAGATAACCATGGTGTCACACCAGCACTTCATTTTGTCACTTCATAATTTAGGCAATGGTGCCATGGTTCTGTTTTGAGTAATGAGTAGCCATGTTTGAATAAAGCCTAATGTAGCCAAGTTAGCCCGGGAATGGCCTTGAGTTCTTTATAGTTGTTAACTTAGTTTACAGTCATTTATTATTAAGTGACTCTTACCAAATACACTTAACCAGCCTTGAATTCCTCTAATTATTTATTATGCCCCATATATAAACTTATATATAAACTATAAACTTACTCAACTATTTCATTTGAAAACACACTTTACAACTCAAACACCAATGAATCTGAACTACTACAATGAATCAGCTTAACCATGTACGCAATTACCAATATTTGTCTCTTATGCTTAAGAAATGATCAAACATAAGACAAGTATTGATTTTTCGAATAAAACATTTGAGTCCTTTACTTTTGGGAAAGTTTGAAATAAAACAAATAGAATCAACTTAGTTTGAAGCCCATTTTTAATCCCTTTAAATGAGGTAAACCACACAAGTATTTCCCCTTTGATCAAAATAACTCAAGTGCAGGTTAGTTTGATTCAAACTCAGAGAGTATTCAAATAAAGGTTTGGTACCAACTTTGGTCAACTTGAACTCCAGTCGGCAGCTTCAAGCCTGATCTCCGGGCCTCAGCAGGTCGATCTGCGGGGAATGACGCACTTCTCTGCAGCCTCTGAAGTTACTCAGTGTCCGGTGAAGATCATGGAAAAAGTCATCCAAAAACCACATGGTCTCTCACGTGTAGTCCAAGAGCCGCGAGTGCTGGTTTATTAGCTCCGTGTGGAAAACGTATGTAAGCAGAGTTAGCTTTACAGCGGCTAATGAATGCTAACAGATACAAGCTAATATACACAGGTGAAGTTCAACAAACACGTGAACCACCGCAGCTGCTCACAGGAAACGTTGACTTTTATTTGATTTGATTGTATTATGGTTAAAGATTGTCGAGTAGATCATCTTAGACACCAGCTACACGCTCGTTTGTGACTTCTTTTGAGTCAAGCTCCGAAATCTCACTCTCACTCTCACTTCCTCTTTCTCGCTAGGACCGCCCCTCTCTTCTAAGCCACCAATGAATGACCAGAATTACTCTTCGTCCGAAATGATACTTCCGTCTACTGCAAAGAACTCTTCAAAATAAAGCACTATCTTTTCAGACACCTGTCTCATTTTAAATATATACTGTATATATGTATATATTATGACCCTATGCCATGTTACTGTTTCATTAAATAACGTGTTTTACCTTATTTATGATCAAGCTTTTGAACCATATTTAAGATGAACCTATTTAACAATATTTTTTAACCAGATTACACTTCTTTTGGCTAATTTTGTTCCTGAGTGTCATCATAAATCTGAATTATGAAGACCTTCCTCAAACCCAATCCTATCCTGTACTCAATACTGTTTTTATTCCTGGATTATCACTGACCAACCTCCAAATCTATATTTGGATGAATATAAATGTGATTTGATAAAAAACAAAACAAAACAATGAAATTAAGTAATTAAGCATTGTTGTATAATATTTATAGGTTTGTCTGTGGTTTCCATGGTGACCCCACCTGTCTGCCCAGATGGGGTTCATGTTCCTGAAATCATTATGGGACCCGCTTCAAGCCCCCATTTCGTACCCACTCAGTACCCAGGTACCCTGTGAAGGGAACTGTGGGCAAACACAGGTTCTGCTTCCACAGCATTCATTTCACACATTCTCTAAAGAAGCTTTTTTTTTTCTGCTCCCTCTGCTGCTGCGTCTCTGTAGCAACGAAACAAAACTTGATGGCATTGTCACGTGTAATTACCGTCATTAAAATGAACTAAATACAAGAGTTCAGTCGATTAAAGAAAGCTTAACCACAGCCTGTGACACAGCTGTGAATGCTGTGAATAACTGCATGTACTGTTGTCTAGTGTGTGTGTGTGTGTGTGTGTGTGTGGTGTATAATATTAAACAATAATAATGAATACAGGTACGTGGTTGTGGAGCATGATCATGTGTTTGTCAAAGTTTCAAACATATCGTGTCATCAGAGTTTATATGGACACATGCGCTGTAACCACTGCATAAATACCCACAATCCTTTGTGCAGAACAGTTTAAACGGACGAACGGATGAGACGTCGTCACTGTAGAATAATGTATAGGGATATGAAGCCTATCCATAATTACAACAATAATGTCAATAACAATCTAAAAAGGTAAATAAAAAATAATGAACTCTTGAAATCAACATATGAATAATAAAATTACAAAGTCATTTTACACAAGAAACAGTTTCTAAACCAGGACAGAAAGAGTTAAGTGTGTGCAATGGGGAAATCCTGTTAAACATTTAGTTATTTGTTCATTTCATTTTATCAAGTATGATTCAATGCATCTACTGTGCATAATGTTCACGTATACCGACGAGTAAAGTGAACCAGTGTGAATCTGTGTCTGTTCATAACAACAACAACAACAACAACAACAACAACAACAACAAAAAGCTTAAACTTAACACAGGCTCGTTTAAATCACTGTCACATAAACATCGCAGTTACACTCATTTATTTAAAAGTAAACACTGAAAATGTCCCACAGATGCAGCTGAGAGACTTATCGTTCATCACAGGACAAACAACCATTCACTCACTCACACGTTCACGCCTACGGTCAACTGTCCAGTTAACTGCTGCATGTTTTTGAAAGGAGAAAACCCACTCACACACTGCAGGGAGGAGACACTTGTTGGTCTTTTTGCTGCAAGGCAACAGCATTCATCATCGCACCACCGTGTGGCCATGACCCTAAAGCAGTAGACCAGGGGTGTCAAACATACGGCCCGGGGACTTAATGTTGATGCCTTTATAGATCATGTGTAAATATTAAATTATGCATGATATTGTTGAAATTGCACTTATATTTCTCAAGAAATGTCATGTTTCGTAAAAATATCCCTCATTAAATGTAAAACAAAGGAGAAATAAAAAAAGGAGTTCTTGTTGGTCATAGGTTATTATGCTATTATTTTACTATTTTTACTGGTCTGGCCCACTTAAGATCAAATTGTGTTGTATGTGGCCCCTGAACAAAAATGAGTTTGACACCCCTGCAGTAGACTATGAGTGAGTGAGTGTCTCCTGAAACTGTCCCGTGTTCATGTCCCGTCCTCTACATCTTGAGTTTTTCCTTCAGCTCCATCAACGCTGTCAGTGAATCAAACAAACAAACACTCATTCATTCATTCATTCATTCTCTGTGTTAATTAGACCCACTTCTCCTCCTCAGTAGTGATCTCCATCGTTCTTCTTCTTCAATGTTGCCATGGCAACTGAATGGCCCTGTCTCAGGGTATATTGTCTCCAAACGAGAGAGAGAGAGAATGAGCTCTATGTTGAGCTGGAATCATGCACATTTATGATATATATCTCATATACATATATATATCATATATATATATATGTATATATATATATATATATATATATATGATATATACTATATATATCATATATATATATGATATGTGTGACTCAGATGTGAGTGTTTATGTAGAACAGATTTATAATTGAGTGATTTGATGTAACTTTAGCTTCACTGGTGAAGAGAACAGTGGTAATAATCTGTTTTCTTTACTGAGTTTATTTTCATCAGAATAATCACAACGTGCACGTGTTATATTCAGATTATGAAGAACGTTGCTACTTCCTGTCCTGTGGGTTCTTCATCACAGCTGCTGGTCCTGTCCTACTTTCTCTGACTGAGACGTTCAAAGGGAGAGAGACAGAGATAGAGAGAGAGAGACACAGAGACAGAGAGAGAGACAGAGACAGAGAGAGAGACAGAGAGGAGAGACACAGAGACAGAGAGAGAGACAGAGACAGAGAGAGAGAGAGAGAGACAGACAGAGAGAGAGAGAGACACATAGACAGAGACAGAGAGAGAGAGAGAGACAGAGAGACAGAGACAGAGAGAGAGAGACACAGAGACAGAGACAGTGCTGTTCACTGTGCTGTTTGACACTTGTCTCACTTCTCTCTCAACCAGGGATTTTCTCAGAGATTATTTAACATGATTTAGTTGAAATAATCCCAGATATTGAATGACAGGTCCTGATCTGCTGTGGTGAGCCTTGAGGAAGCTTCACTGTGTGTGTGTGTGTAATGAAAGTCATTAGTTCTCAATCATTAAAGTAACCGTGAGACACATCAGGTCATGACAATGTTCATATTCATTCATTCATTTATTCATTCATTCATTCATTCATTGTCTCATGCTTTATCCTCGGTAACTAATCAAACACACAGAGACCAAGACTCACACTCACACCAGAGTCCAGGAAACCAGAGAACCTGGAGAACACACATACGCACACACACACACACACACACAGAACATGTGAAGGACCCTGGACCTGCTCGAGAACCTGGGTCCAGTACTGACTACAGTCACATGACTCTGTGACATGGATCTGCTTCATTAGGACCTCAGACCTCAGTTTTGGGTCCACACGGTGGTGTAGTGGTTAGCACTCTCGCCTTCACTCTCCCCCCGTGTAGCTGAGATTGGCACAGCACCCTCTGGTGGAGGATAAAGCGGTAGATGATGACTGACTGACCTCAGTTTTGTGGATATCTGATGAACCACCGTCATTAAAGCCTATTTATCTGTTTTAGTCTGTCTATCATTTATATTTAATACATTTTAATAATCATTATCTTCTGGTACTGATGACATCGTTCGTCCCTGGGAGAAAAGACAAAAGAGGACGCCTGACTCTGTTTGTTGTATAAAACAGAGTTCTTGTATAATTATCCCGTCACTGGTGAATGTTTCAACTTAAACATAAAACTCTGAAGATCAGGACGCCGTGCTCCAATGATAGATTTATATCACGTGTTTTCTCTCCATTGTGTTTGCACTGTTGTCTTCTCTCTCAGGTCCATAAAAAGCCTTGAAGTTATACACAGTATTCTGTGATTTGGAGCAATAAAAAAAACAAAGTTATTAACGCGTTGGTTCAGTCTAACGACTCTTGTGAGAAAAGGTGTAAACACAATAACTGTGTGTTTCACAGCAGCACAACCTGGGGACAAATCAACGCTTATTTCATTTTATTTCTCCAATTTGTTTTTATTGGCCATCATGGTTTTAGATAACATAAAACTTTATTGATCCCACGGGGAAAAACATAATTGCAAAATGTCACAGGTGATGAGTGTCAGACAGTCAGTGAAGATGAGCATTTGTTTTTTTTCAGTTTGTCAAACATCTTTAAGCAGAAGTCTCATCTTCACAGAGCAGTCCTTTTAAATTGTTGTTGCTGCCATCCAGTGCACATTTGAGGTACTGCTGCTGATGAGTGAACCAAAGTGAATATTCATGTAAATCTAAATGATGCTGGAGCATTTACTAATAAAAAAATAAAACCAAAATCCATTTTAATTGAAAACTGTTGCTTCTCGTGTCAAATATTGATATGTGATTAATCGTGATTCATTAATTACAGAGCCTCTAATTAATTAGATCCAGTTTTTTTAATCAAGTCCCAGTATATACCGTGTACTCCTATAGTATTGGAACAGTAAGGCCAATTCCTTTATTTTTGCCATAGACTGATCAGATGAATATGAGTTTTTATTACATCTGGAGACGATAGCACCTTTTGTTTCAAGCCACCCATTTTACATGTGAACATGTGACTGACAGGCGTGTCCTATATAAACAATGAATTACAAATGTGTTCAGGTCCCAGCACTATAGGAGTTAATTGTACATATGTATATGACCTCATTGTAAATAATGGGCTGACTGTGAAATGAGTTTCTGTTTGTTACAAATGATAAAACTGACTCTCTTTACAAATGTTTATTTACAGTTGGAGATTTTCATGTACAAACACTTTCTTATAGTCACAGAGCTCACAGTGTCCACATGTACGATGATGATGATGATGTGAATGCTCCAAATTAAAGTTCAGTGTGAGAGGAAGAACCTGCCGAGGCTTTGAAAACTGTATATAAACAAAATCAATTTAGTGTTCCATAAAAAACCTCAGCTATTTCTACAGATGACAGAGAAAGTTGAAATAAGAGGAGGAAGTGCTTTAAATAACAAATATTATATGATACCAAAGACAGAAGCATGAAAAAACACTTCTGTGCTTTCATTCTTTTATCAACACACACACACACACACACACACACGAATAATATGAGTGTTCAGTAACTGTCACCATGGACGTGAGTGATGTTTCTGATCAGATCTACTGATCAACATGAGCTCTGAAGAAAGTGGGCAGTGCTTTTAGACACGCCCACATCCACTGCAGCACATGTTTTATTTCCATGCACCCTGATCCTGACCCTGACCCTGACCCTGATCCTGATCCTGACCCTGATCCTGACCCTGATCCTGACCCTGATCCTGATCCTGACCCTGGATCAGCCTCAGTCTCTCTCTGCTTCTTTGTTTGTTTGTTGGTGAAAAAGATGACGACAAAGATTTGATCAGTTTTCCGTGTCATGTCTGACAAATAAAAAACATGAACTTGACTATACTGTAGTCATGTTAGGACGAGATGGAAGTGATGCATTGTGGGAGAAATACGAAAAAAAAGAGTCTCTTCAATAAAACTGAACTGTGACAGCATTTGATTTAAAATGCACATACATGCAGATTTTTACTGTGACGGCGTCAACTAGTGGAGAAAAAGGGTGGTGGTGCGTGAGCGTGCGTGTGGTCAGTAGATGAACTCTCCAGGAACCTCCTGCAGGACACTGAAAGGTTCGTCAAACTTAAAGCGCTTGGACACGGCGGCCTTCTGCTCAGCAGCCAGAGCCGCCTCCTCTGAGGTGGACGACTGGCGGCACTGACCCAGAGTGTAAGCAGTCACAACGATCAGCTCCTCTGTCACTGGGTGCTCCTCCTCCTCCTCCTCCTCCGCTGTGGTCGGCCTGCTGAGAGACTCAGGAACACTGGTGCTCCTGCAGACCTGCTGCTCCTCCACTGGTGGGATATCCTCCGTCATCTGGCTTTTCAAAGACTTGGAGGTTTGAAGCCAGGGATGTTGAAGACACTGCTCTGCTGTGGCTCGATCCCTGAACACACACACACACACACACACACACACACACACACACACACACACACACACACACACACACACACACACACACACACACACACACACACACACACACACACTGCACTGACTTCCATTCATTTAGACAAACAAAGCCTTCTGTCGAACCTAAACTAACAACAAGTCAAATCTCAGTTGTAAACTGAACCAGTTGCTCAGAGCTGAGGTTCTGCCTCATGAGGACATTCAGACATGTCAGGTGTAAGTGTGATGGACATGTTTGTGTTCACCACACGCTTTGATTCTACTTCAGGTGTAAGTGTGATGGACATGTTTGTGTTCACCACACGCTTTGATTCTACCTCTACTCACAAAGTGAGAAAGTTCAGTCAGAGAAAGC
Source organism: Solea senegalensis (assembly GCF_019176455.1). Taxonomy (NCBI): domain Eukaryota; kingdom Metazoa; phylum Chordata; class Actinopteri; order Pleuronectiformes; family Soleidae; genus Solea; species Solea senegalensis. Next base: position 1,112,069 of record NC_058021.1, on the reverse strand, counting down.
AGACACGAGAAATGAAACTGATGCTACACACGACACACGGATGTGAACTGACTGTGGGTTTTTGCAGAGCAGCGTCTGCATGAAGGACACAGCAGCCTGGTCCAGATGCTGCAGCTCCTCCTCCATGTAGCTCACGTTGAGCTGGGAGATGTTGAGAAACGTCTCCTGCTTGTCGTCACCCAGGAAAGGAGAGATTCCTGTCAGCATCACGTAGACCAGAACCCCGACGCTCCTGAACCACAACACAGACGACAGAGCGCAGCCTTTCAGTGCAGCAAGAATAAAACCTACAACACTGAAGATTTAGACACCAGAGGCCACTCATAAGTGGCATCAGGACCTGATCAGGACCAGATCAGGACCAGGACCAGATCAGATCAGGAATCCAGATCCAGAGAACTGCACTTGTTGTCATTAGCCACATTTTGACAGAGTTTATTGAAGGTCCAGGAAATCATCATGTGACATCACAACATTACATGATGTTCTGGATCTTTACTCGAGGAGCTTCTCTCTGAAATGTCAATCATTATTCACCTTTAACACAGATGAACGCAGAAACTGTCACATGACCATGTTTCTATTCCGTCCTGACTCCTGCTATCAGCCTCACAGCAAATATAATTCCCCAAGTGAACCCATCAACTACAGTCGTTAGATATTAGTATTAGTATACAAGTATTGAAGTAAAACGTCAGGTTTTATCTGTTTCTAACTTTAGATCTAGTGCGTGTGTGTGTGTGTGTGTGTGTGTGCGTGCCTGTGTCCTCCAGATTCTGTTCTAATTTCCCTGTTGTGATAAAGACTCAGTCTGTCTCAGTGTACTGTATTGATCCCACCACTAGAGGGCAAACAAATCCTGAGCACAGCGTTTCACGGTGTAACGACAGCTGTGCGGCGACGACAGTGGATTCTGTTTGTGACGGAAATTGAATTTAACTGTGAACGATCCAGTCAAAGAGAAACTTTCAAACCAACCACAGTTTTCTTACCACATGTCTGTTGCTGTGCTTATGGGCTCGTAGTTTAAAATCTCAGGAGCTGGAAAACCAAACATACACATGAATCATTAACTTCATCACAGTTTGTGCAGTTCTGTATCAATACATATGATTTTCTCTTTAATATGCAAGTACGTTGAGTAGAGCTGATTGTGGTTGAACATTAAATAATAACAATAGTTTCTCTGAACTGGAGCAGCAACTCACCAACATACTCTGGAGTTCCCATGATCTCTCTGAGCTCCTGGTGGCTGCAGACCAGCCTGGACAGACCGAAGTCCACGATCTGGATGTCACCCAGAGGAGAGCTGCTGGTGAGCAGGATGTTCTGTGGCTGCAGGACAGAACATAAACCCTCGTATCTCCTCTGTGTGCAGTGCATCAGGGTCATGTTCTACAGAATGATGCTTCAGTATCAAAGAACACACTAGAACTTTCATGTCGTTGGTTTCCCAAAGAATGTCATGAGTCTAATATTCAGGGTTCCCACACCTTGGTTGACATCAAGGACATCACAAAGACTTTCCAGGACCAACTCCCCAAATTTCAAGGTCAGAATGTGCTGACTCTGCTTAAGATGGGAGGGTCCATGACGTCCACTTTCACTGATTTGCAGAACGCTCTGCATCTGGACGAGTGACTGTCCTCGGGATCTTGGACAAAGTCAGGCTTTGTCATTTTATTTAGTGAGACAGAGATCTTGGAATTTGCATTTCCCAGGCATCCCATAATCTGCTGTCTCTTATCTTACAGTTTCTCTCAATGGCTTTGGTGCTTTTCTCAGATCAGAATGAACATTCTCATAACTATTAGTTCAACCTCCACAACATTTAGTAGCGGTTTCTCCTTCCTCTGAACATGTATCAGCTGCTTTCATACAATTCTCTGCTCTTGTATAACATTATCATTTGCTTATGTCATGTCAGTCAAAATAAACTATACTTATGGATGCCAATAAAACTAATAGTCTTCATTTCATTGCTTGAATCATTACATACAAAATTGTTAAACTAGTTAACAAATTGTGTCAAGCACATTTTATACCTTTCTTTATCATTTTCTCCTGGAAATGTCTCTTAAATTGAACAATTGCTCTCACGAGGAGGTTTGTGAAGTATTAGTTGTAACCAATGACCAGCCACTTGTTCACAGCCACTCAGGGATAAATCCCATCAACCCTCACTTGGCATGCGTGTATGAACCGAGCACGACATAGTGTGAACCATTCCTACAATTCTGTGACACAGAGATGGAAGGTCAGCATCGTGGAAGAGGGGTGAGGACGCAGGGAGGAAGAGGAAGGGGACAAAACAGGGGAAGAGGGAGAAGAGGCCAAATACATATGCAGATTCCTAATGAAATCAGGGCTACAGTTGTGGACCATGTTGTCAATCACGGCCTCACAATGGCTGAGGATGGCCGGAGGGTGCAACCAAATGTTGGAAGAACCACTGTGAATTCAATCGTTCAAACATTTGGTAGGAAGAACAGGTATGTGTATATGTATATATATATATATACATATATATACATATACATAACTTTACTGTAGTTTTCAAATGGCTGTACGCGTCGCGTATAGTGCTGTGGAGCATTTTCAGGTTGTGTCACTGAGTTCTGAGCTTTTTCTTTGCATTGAGAGAATAAAGTGTCATAATGAACATAATGACAAAGCCATTTGACTCTTGTTCAAAACGATGGTGTCAAGACTTCTCATTGTGAGGACACTGGCAGTTTCATTGACGTGAATACTTGCTTTTGACGAATGGACTCTCCATTTTGAGCAAGTGACGTGCTTTTGCAGGTTATCCACTAGGTTTTGCAGTTTGCACTAATTGTTTTGAGAACTGCACAAACTACTGTGCAAATGTTAATAGTGATGTGAGAAAAGCATCAAAGAGAAAAACTGTAATGTTCCTCATTGTTCTGCACGGAATCTCACGTCAGCGGCGGACAGAGAGACAGACAGAGACTCCGTGTTTGTTCTGCATAGGCCTCGTATCCTCCCACAGGCTCCTCCCACATCCCCCGAGGAACAAGCTTGATGAGTGAGACGGTTAATTCACTGACAAACAGTCCAACCTCTCACGCACGGAGGATGAACGCCATGTGGAGTTCTGCCTCGTGTTTGTTGGACAGTGGAAAGCTTTTGTCTAAATTGACTCCAGATCAGTGAAAGCTGTCAGAATCAACTGTAGATATGTTTAACACAAACACAAACAACTGACAGCAGCTTTAAAGACCTTTAAAAGGCAGAGGAGGAGGAAAGAGTGCATCTCCACTGACCTTCAGGTCCAGGTGAACAATGTTGTTCTGGTGGAGGAAGGTCACTCCCTCCAGGATCTGCCTCATGAGCCTCTTCACGTCCTCCTCACTGAAGGCCTCCTCCTCTCGCTCTGACACACACTGGTTGAAGATCTCACCTCCAGCCGCGCTGCAGCAAAAACATCACACAACAATCCATCAATGGTCAGTGCAGACGGTCCTTCAGTCTCTGGTTTCTTCTCACCATCCAAACAACCATGTGTGAGCGTTCTGATCAAACCTCCACCTGACCTCACAGCAGAAGGTTCTACAGGTGTGTGCGTTCTAATCAAACCTCCACCTGACCTCACAGCAGAAGGTTCTACAGCTCTCAGCAGAAGGTTCTACAGCAGCTCTACAATGCACTGCTCACAGACAGCAGAAGGTTCTACATGTGTTCTACATTCTGATCAAACCTCACAGACAGCAGGCAGCTAAGGTTCTACAGACACAGCAGAAGGTTCTACATCTGATCAAACCCTCACAGACAGCAGAAGACAGTGGGTGTGTGCTGCTCTGATCAAACCTCCACCTGACCTCACAGCAGAAGGTTCTACAGGTGTGGCTCTGATCAAACCTCACAGACAGCAGAAGGTTCTACAGGTGTGTGTGATCAAACCTGTTCTACATTCTGATCAAACCTCACAGACAGCAGAAGGTTCTACAGGTGTGTGCGTTCTGATCAAACCTCACAGACAACAGACGGTTCTACAGGTGTGTGCGTTCTGATCAAACCTCACAGACAGCAGAAGGTTCTTCAGGTGTGTGCGCTCTGAGAGAAACATGTAGAACTTCTGTTTCCATCGCTATCACTCAATAAAAATCCAAGTACATAAATCAGGTGTAAACAGACAGATGTACAGTCTCTTACACAAACAAACACATTTGACTGTAATTTAGAGTTCCCACTGGACCTGGTCTGAATGACTTTAGACTGTGGCAGGAAACCAGGTCAGCCACAAGGAAAACCCCAAACTATAGACCTGGTTCCCTGTTTCACCAAAATAATAATGAAACTCATCCTACGTGTGACTTTAGACGATGAATCACACAAGAGATCACAGAAGAAAGAAAACACAGCAACTAACACCAGCTGTTTGTTTCTGGTGGAGGCAGAAATAGCGACGCAGCTCTAAATATAGTCAACTAATGACAAGCTTGTGTTGAACGATCACATGTGAAAACAGACTTCAATCAACCTTCATTTGACCTGAGATAAACTCACATGGAAACACTCAATTAGAAAGTGAACAAGGTAATAACAAAAAAGGAGAGCAGTCAGGAATAGACGAGGTGTTCCCTCAGGGAGCTGAGAAATGAGGCTTTATCTCAGAGGAGGGGAGGAAGGAGGGAGGGAAGGAAGGAAGGAAGGAAGGACGGTGCGGGTGAGAGGGAAATGTAAAGGCTCTTTGATCAAAGGAAATAAAAACATCAGAGGCAACATCAACATCAGGTCTCACAGGAGCTCAGGAACCGTCTACAGAATCCAGGAGTCCAAGGTTAGAGGCGACACATCAACATCCACTGTGTACGAAACAGGGACACCTAATGGTGAGACTGCAAACTGCAACAGATGGAGGAGTTCTCCCAATTGTTTTGGTCCTGATTTTTAACTGAATACAACAATGTACACATTTAAGATTAAATACACAAAACCTTCGGATGGAAAAATAAAGCCCAACTGATTCATGGGTCTAACGCTACAGTAAACTACAGAAAACTACAGTAAACTACAGTAAACTACAGAAAACTACAGTAAACTACAAACTGATTTAAAGTGAGTAGCACACGTGCTGAGAGCAGCCATGTGTGCAGGGCCCAGCGTGTGTGTGTGTGTGTATGTGTGTGTGTGTAACAGTCAGTCAGTCAGTCAGTCAGTCAGTCATCATCTAACCGCTTTATCCTCCACCAGAGGGTCGCGGGGGGTGCTGTGTCAATCTCAGCTACATCGGGCGTTAGGCGGGGTACACCCTGGACAGTTCGCCAGTCCATCGCAGGGCCACACACACACAACTAGAGACAAACAACCATTCACTCTCACACTCACTCCTATGGTCAATTTAGAGTGTCCAATTCCCCTAATCCCCACATTGCATGTTTTTGGACTGTGGGAGGAAGCCGGAGAACCCGGAGAGAACCCACGCACACACGGGGAGAACATGCAAACTCCATGCAGAAAGGCCCTTGTTCCGACACACGGATGTGGGGCTCGAACCCGGGTCTTCTCGCTGCAAGGCGAGAGTGCTAACCACTACACCACCGTGTGGCCCTGTGTGTAACAGATTAGACACAAATCATTTCACACACATTTCTTCAGATGACCTGATTATTTTCGTTGTTGTTTGTTGCTCCACTGTCAGTCAACTGAATTATTTTTGAACGATCCACCAGAATGAAACAAAGAGAACCAAACTGGAAACATTTGTTGGAGAAAAACAGAAAATGAAATAAAATGATGGATATGATAGAGTGCTCAGACAGACCAAATATGGATGCTGTTTCCTATGAAAGGCAAGAAAAGAAATCATTTTATGCAATTATGACAACTACTTCCAGTTAGGTCCAGCCTCTGCTCACCACCACAATGACTTTGAAATGCAACAGAATAATTGCATTGACCACTGAGGAATTATAAGCATTTTTATACATACATGTCCATTTGCAGTTGCTCAGAAATAACTGGACGATTGACTAAAAAGCAGTTTCAGGTTAGGGTTAGCCCAGGTGTGATGCTCAGGTAATAAGTGATGAAGTAAACGTGAGTGTGAAGGACACTGGGCTGCTCTCATGTTCATGGAGGTGTTTAACGGATCACTGGGACAACTTTCTAAACAAATAAGCAGACATGAATTCACCTCATCAGTGGTGAGTAAATGGGTCACATCCACACCAGCACTGTGTGTTGACCCTGAACCCTGAACCCTGAACCCTGACAGTGGCTGCTAATGTAATTAATGAAATGTGTGTCAGCTCAGTTCTGTGGGAATGGATCAATTCATTCATTCATTCATTCATTCATTCATTCATTCGTTCAGTATACTGTAAACAACAATAACGTGAAGATCATCTACAACAATGCTTATATGAGGGGTGATGAGATGACACTTATCAGTCAAACTCATTTAGAAAGAGATGCACAAACAGAAGCAGAGGAGAGAGAGAGTGAGAGGTTTTATAAATAAGTCATAGTGTGTCTTAAAACTCACTGTTAAAACAGATCTGACGTCCACAGTGGGCTAGGAAACGTGACTTGTTGTTTCCTACCACAGTTGAATCATGTGTGATACTGAGCGTTCACTGAGAAGATAAATGATCTGTTTGCAGTGAAAGAACTTCAGATTGTGTATCTGCTGTGATGTTACACTGTTACACGTCATTATAATACGTTACACTTCTCTAAAGAGATAAATCCTAGTGACAATCTTCTTCTTATTTCTCATATACATTATCAGGCTGACCGACAGTCTGTGTTTTAAATCTAAATTATCCTTCAATTAAATACATGGAATTTTCATAGAGTTTGCAGTTGACTGTGAGAATAAAGAAAAACAACACAAAGGTTCAATAATCAGTTTTTAACGGTTAGATTTAACCATGAAATGATTCCTACACGTTGCTGCCTCTGTATGTGGACATGCGATGGCTGGTCACGTGTGTGTGCGTGTGTGTGCGTGTGTGCGTGAGTGCGTGCGTGTGCGACTCGACTGAAATAAAGAACTCTCAGCTGGAGCTCAGTATTACTCTTGTTCAGTTCTCAGTTCAACTGCTGTCATCATTTACTCTCTTCCTGCATCTGCCTCACCCTTTCTTTCTTTCTTCATCACTTCATTTCTTTTTCTCTCTTCCAGCCTGAAAACCTTTGGGCCTCTTTTACCCTGACCATCCCTCATCCCTCCATCCCTGCCTCCCTTCCGTCCATCAAAGCATGAATAGACTTCTATGTCACGTCGACCCTCATTTGTAGAATATCTGGCCCCTCCTTCCCTCATCTATCCTCCAATTCTTCTTGATTCCGTTCAGCCCACTGCCCCAAATATCTGTCAGCTGTCAGCCACACTCCTCAGAAAGAATGAAAGCATTCTGCTCTATTTCCTTCTAATATAAGACGCACAGACAATAATTCATTTGATTCAGATGCATCCATCCATGTTATACACATTACAGACCTGAAATCACTGTCTATCATTGGATTTAAGTGTTAATCAGTGTCTAATAAAACTTCTATTTCAATATTTACATCAGAAAAATAATTCAACTTCTTTAAAGTTGTTATATATACTTTTATATATATATGAAATCAGGTCAATGACTTTATGTGGCACAATGTATAGTTTATGGACTTTAAAGGAAATCTGGACGCTATATTCATCCAACAACGAGAGGAAGAGTGTGTAGACTGATGAGGAAGAGAGGGTGGACAAGAGGAAGAGAGGATGGATAAGACTTTGGTAGCTTTTCTTTTCTCCTCAGTGAATTTATAACAATGAAAACAATAATTATTTAACAGCAGCAGAAGGAAATGGATACATTCACATTTAGATTTGGCTCAAATCTGTGATACAACTGAATGGAAACCTAGATACAGTCGTTAGAAGCTCTGCGTTAAAACATCACTGCCAAAGGAAACATCGAGCCTCACCTTATAAATCTATGTCTGCTTCAGTTAAATGATCAGTGTTTTTAACTCACAGAAGAGCCTCACCCTCACCCTCACCCTCACAGGAGCTGCTGCTTTTACACCAAAGTGACAAAATAAGACACATGAACTTAATGATGACACAGTCACAGACATAATCTCCGCCTCATATTCTTCAGATTCCTCGTGTTCGTATGACTTGATACGTCTACGCCTCTGTTGACCACACTACGCCCACTCAAGGTAGCAGCTCGTTCTGGGATAATCCCTTTAATAAACAATGACCAGGATTAGGATTATGGATTGAGGTGGGGGAGGACTGGGCCAACTGGAGCATTTAAAGGGGCATTAATGGGATATCTCCTTGTATTGTGCGGCATGTGCTGCTGCCAGCACGTAATCCTGTTATCACCTCACAGTCCACACTCTGACTAAAAGATTAAACGCATAACTAATAACTAACATCCAGCAGACACAACAGTGTTGGAAAGTGGGATTAAACATTTTACTTTAATCTCATTTAGAAATACTAACATCGTTTTCTTATATTTAATGAATCCTTTGCTGTGAGCGTCTGTAAAGGTCATAAACGACAGACGACAGCTGATCCACACTGTGTCGATACCTAATCTATCTAATCTGCCTCTGTGTGTGTGTGTGTGTGTGTGCGTGTGTGTCTCTAGTGGGAAGTTTGGGTGTCACAGGCAGACAGAGAGACACACAGTGAGAGAGAGAGAGAGAGAGAGAGAGAGAGAGAGAGAAGGAAGTGAAGGAGACTTTGTTGATCAGTCCAAGTTGCCATAAATAAACTGACACACATCAACACTGGATTGAACGCGTTCATTAATTCAGCCAAACCAAAACCTAATCTCTGAATATAACCACTTTAAATCCACTACATGTATAACTTAATTTATCAAATAAATAATCTTACATCAGTCATCAAAACTGAACCTCAACCAACGCACAATTTATATCTTACTGCTAAAATAACATCACGCCTCATTAGGACAAGGCTTTGGTCCCCATGAGGACTACTGGTCCTGACACGCATGCACACACACACACACACAGACACACAAGACACCCAGGTCACCTGGCCCACATACACACACGCACACACAACAACATGTCAGACTATAGTCAACACCATGCAGTGTCACGTGTGTGTGTCTCCAGTTGGTCTTTTTTCACAGTCGCTGATGGATTGAACACATCAAACTGTCAGTGTTTGTCTTCTTCACCTCTCACTTGTAAACTCAGGACACAGGAAACCCACGTGTGTGTGTGTGTGTGTGTGTGTGTACTGTACTTTCCATTTTTATTTGTAGTAGTCACATAAAACAACTGGATAACGTGTTTATTTATAAACTATGAACATGTTTAAGACACAACACATTTACACAGGTTGGTTACTCACAACTCCAGGACCAGCACCATCTCAGAGGCCATCTCGTAGACCTGGTGGAGGTTGACCACCCGGGGGTTCACTGAGGCCAGCTCCAGCACTGCAATCTCATGGATGATGTCCATCCTGCAGTCCTGGCCTTTCCTCCTCTTCCTCATGAACTTGGCAGCGTACTCGTGCCCCGTGCATTTCTCCACACATTTCCTGACCACGGCAAATTTCCCCCTGGAAGACGAGAAGAGCGGCCATGTTGAGGTCATACAGGCTGCATGTGGTTTGATGCTTGTGTTCGACAGGTATGTTAAGAATGTTCACCAGCTCACTTTGGATGGTCAGAGTCTCACTTCAATCTAACAGTCAAGGTCATTATGTGGAGAACAGTGCAACCAAACACACCAGAGCTGGAAATCCTGATGAAGTGACAGTTGAGCTTTTTTACATTGTGGTTGTATATGGTGCTTTTCCACTATATAGTACCGCCTCGCCTCGCCTCGCCTCTACGCGGTTTGGTTGTTTCCATTACAATATAGTACCTCCTCAACGCGGGCGTGGTCATCACTGCACGGCTGCATGAAACCGCCATGACTTCACACGTGACACACACAAACGTGTAAAAGCAGTTGTTTTCAGTGTAACTGAATCATTAGAATCACTTCATTAAACGTATTTGTTCATGAGCGGAGCACAGACTCCGTCTGACACAGTCACTGAATACAGTGGCAGGGTTAGTCATGTGATTTCAGCAGTGATGTCACTAAATACACCAGACCAGGTACTATCACTAATAGAAAAGCGAAATCCCCGTGCCGAGCCGAGCTGCACTAGTGGGAATCCGCCATTAGTCAGCAATGACAATGAACCAGCCTGAGCAGAAAGGCTTGCTCTCACTAAAAACATGGATACCAAACTGATTTTTGAGCCTGTTGTGACTGGAAACTAAATGCTGTGTGGATTTATAACCCACAAACTCCCCCAACCAAAATCCATTCAGAAAAACAACCATTTAACATCAAGGCCCACAGGATGTGTTGACCCACTGCTGCCTCCATCAGATACTGGAAACTTAAATGCTGTGTGGATTTATAACCCACAAACTCCCCCAACCAAAATCCATTCAGAAAAACAACCATTTAACATCAAGGCCCACAGGATGTGTTGACCCACTGCTGCCTCCATCAGTTATTTACCAATATGTTCTGTACAAAAAGCTGTCACATATTTTCTTTAAGTGACACAAACTTACAAATCAAGGCACCACACAAGCTACAAACTCTTATTTTCTCAGTGAGATGAAAACAGTGAGATGAAAACTGTGAGAGGAAAACTGTGAGATGAAACTGTGAGATGAAAACTGTGAGATGAAAACTGTGAGAGGAAAACAGTGAAAATGAAAACAGTGTCATGAAAACAGTGAGAAGGTGAGATGAAAACTGTGAGATGAAAACTGTGAGATGAAAACTGTGAGATGAAACAGAGATGATGGAGATGGAAACAGTGTAATGAAAACAGTGAGATGAAAATTGTGAGATGAAAACAGTGAGATGAATACAGTGAGATGAAAACAGTGAGATGAAAAGAGATGAAAACAGAGATGAAAACTGTGAGATGAATACAGTGAGATGAAAACTGTGAGATGAATGAATGAAAACAGTGAGATGAAAACAGTGAGATGAAAACTGTGAGATGAAAACAGTGAAATGAAAACTGTGAGATGAAAACTGTGAGATGAAAACTGTGAGATGAAACCTGCAGATGAACATGAAAACAGTGAGATGAATGAAAAAACTGTGAGATGAAAAACTGTGAGAAAACAGTGAGATGAAAACTGTGAAAACTGTGAGATGAAAACAGTGAGATGAAACAGTGAGAGAAATGTGAGATGAAAACAGAGATGAAAACAGTGAAATGAAAACAGTGTAATGAAAACAGTGAGATGAAAACTGAGATGAAAACTGTGAGATGAAAACAGTGAGATGAAAACAGTGAAATGAAAACTGTGAGATGAAAACAGTGTAATGAAAACAGTGAGATGAAAACTGAGATGAAAACTGTGAGATGAAAACAGTGAGATGAAAACAGTGAAATGAAAATTGTGAGAGATTGAGAAAAGTGAGATGAAAACAGTGAGATGAAAACAGTGAAATGAAAACTGTGAGATGAAAACAGTGAGATGAAAACAGTGAAATGAAAATTGTGAGATGAAAACTGTGAGATGAAAACAGTGAAATGCAATGGTAAACATTTTGTGAAGATATTGCAGACCTAAGTATGTGAGTCTTTTGTTAAGTGGTTAAATCTGTTTTCATGTGTCCCTGCTGCAGTGAAAGAGAACCTCCATGTCCCAGGCTGGTTCTTGGTGTAGAAGGTGTGCAGAACACAGCCAGCACTGACTATGTGTCAGTGCCTCATATAACCTTACTTAGTATGTGTTTTATTGTCTGTTAATGTGTGCAAAAGATTGTTATTTCCTGTCCATGATTCTAGCAATAAAAGTTTTCCAGTCAACACAAAGTTCAGAGTATTTGGTTCTGGGTTAAAAACATATGTTTAAAACATTTGTGGACCTGGCTGTGGTTGTTGTTGCTTCTTTTTTAATCTTTCCACCACAGCAGCGTGGCCTGACCCACTTATTGAAGGGTGAACGGGGGTCTGATGTGAAGACAACTAGTCCTGTGCACACACACACACACACAAACACACACGCACACACGCACGTGAGGTGCCCCGGGGAAATCCTGAAATCCTGAAATGCAGCTGGTGATGGACATGACAGGCCCACAACATACTTTCCCTGTGGCTATCGTTGGCAGCCAACGCTCCAATAAACCGCAGCGGCAGCCTGGCTGAACCTGACCCATCCTCAGCCAAGACAAATGCACAGACACCATCGGAACTCTCTCCCTCTCTGCTGCTCAGAAATGATGTGGCTTTGTCTGCGACATGACACAAAATACAGAAACAATGGCAAAGACAACTTTTGTGTGAATGTGTGATCAGAGGAAAATGAAAGAGGTCCCACATTACACGCCTCTCATATTCACTTCAGATACATTTAAAATACTCATTATAGCTTACAAAGACCCGCATGATCGGGCACTTGAATATAAACCAACAAATACAAACCAAACAGGGCTTTAAGATCCATTAACCAGAGCTTGTTCAAGGTCCCATAGTCAAGTCTTAAAATGATTTGTTTGATCCACGTCTGAGTGTACCCATTTTAATCTTATGGTATATGCATGTTTTTATTCATTTTTTTTTAACAGCTTTTTAAAATGTGCACATTCTGAATTTGTGAAATATTCTGTATGGAGGTCTACTTACATATATTAACTTGTTTTCATGGTCACACATATATGTTAGTAATGGAGGTCTACTTGCATATATTAACTTGTTTTCATGGTCACATATATGTTAGTTATGGAGGTCTACTTACATATATTAACTTGTTTTCATGGTCACATATATGTTAGTTATGGAGGTCTACTTACATATATTAACTTGTTTTCATGGTCACATATATGTTAGTTATGGAGGTCTACTTACATATATTAACTTGTTTTCATGGTCACACATATATAGTATGGAGGTCTACTTACATATATTAACTTGTTTTCATGGTCACATATATGTGAGTTATGGAGGTCTACTTACATATATTAACTTGTTTTCATGGTCACATATATGTTAGTTATGGAGGTCTACTTACATATATTAACTTGTTTTCATGGTCACACATATATGTTAGTTATGGAGGTCTACTTACATATATTAACTTTTCATGGTCACATATATGTTAGTTATGGAGGTCTACTTACATATATTAACTTGTTTTCATGGTCACACATATATTAGTTATATATATTTGTTTTCATGGTCACATATATTAGTTATGGAGGTCTACTTACATATATTAACTTGTTTTCAAGGTCACACATATATGTTAGTTATGGAGGTCTACTTACATATATTAACTTGTTTTCATGGTCACATATATGTTAGTTATGGAGGTCTACTTACATATATTAACTTGTTTTCATGGTCACATATATGTTAGTTATGGAGGTCTACTTGCATATATTAACTTGTTTTCATGGTCACATATATGTGAGTTATGGAGGTCTACTTACATATATTAACTTGTTTTCATGGTCACATATATGTTGTCTACTTACATATATTAACTTGTTTTCATGGTCACATATGTTGTTATGAGGTCTACTTACATATATTAACTTGTTTTCATGGTCACATATGTTAGTTATGGAGGTCTACTTACATATATTAACTTGTTTTCATGGTCAGGTCACACATATATGTTAGTAATGGAGTCTACTTACATATATTAACTTGTTTTCATCACATATATATGTTAGTCAGTGAGGTTAACAATATAATTATGTTATTCATATGGGGTCTGTTTATATATATACTTGTTTTCATGGTCACATATATGTTAGTTATGGAGGTCTACTTATTTCATGGTCACATATATGTTAGTTATCTACTACATATATTAACTTGTTTTCATGGTCACATATATGTTAGTTATGAAGGTCTACCTACACATATTAACTTGTTTTCATGGTCACATATATGTTAGTTATGGAGGTCTACTTACATATATTTACTTGTTTTCATGGTCACATATATGTTAGTTATGGAGGTACTTACATATATTAACTTGTTTTCATGGTCACATATATATGTTAGTTATGGAGGTCTACTTACATATATTAACTTGTTTTCATGGTCACATATATGTTAAGGTAGGTCACATATATTAACATGGTCATGGTCACATATATGTTAGTTATGGAGGTCTACTTACATATATTAACTTGTTTTCATGGTCACATATATATGTTAGTTATGGAGGTCTACTTACATATATTAACTTGTTTTCATGGTCACATATATGTTAGTTATGGAGGTCTACTTACATATATTAACTTGTTTTCATGGTCACATATGTTAGTTATGGAGGTCTACTTACATATATTAACTTGTTTTCATGGTCACATATATATGTTAGTTATGGAGGTCTACTTACATATATTAACTTGTTTTCATGATTAAAAACCTCCTAATCGCTGCAAACGAGCAGATCAAACTATCTCCCCACTGACGCTCTCGTCAGCCACGCTGTTTCAGACCAAAACCACACCCCCAGAACATGGACTGTGTTGTGATTGGCCAGCCAATGAGAGCTTTACCACTGTGCTGTTATTGGCCAGGTAACTGTATTTATTTATCTATGACACATTCATTCTGTTTGAACTATCTGGCTTAAACGACCCAAGTGAAAGAGATCTCAATGATGGGAATAATTCAAATTCACACATTCTGAAGCCCCCGTTGGCAGCTGTAAAAGGACTCGTGTCAGGGTTGTGGGCCTGAAGCACAGCTCTGAGCTGCTGCTGCTGCTGCTCAGCCTCATGTGAGAGTCATGAGGCTGAACTGTGGAAGCTACAGATTCCAACGTTTAAAGAAAAGATTGGACACGACAGTGGAGAGTTGTTATGAATCGAATTCTGCTATGTGAATTTGATAATTAGATTTAAACACATTATGAAGGAAAAGATTGATCTATTTAAACATGTTTTTGCAGCTTTTTGATGCAGAAGAATGTGGGTTCAGCCCCTGAGGGTTACCACCAGACAACGAGAAACCTCTGCAGGCCTGTGTTGTAGCACTGGACTGCGCATACACTCATGTTGACAGGGAGATACTACGGCAGAAGTGTTGATTATTAAATGTCATGTTTCAGAGATCCAGCGTGTTGTGTTGGAGTGTGGGTGTGGCCAGGCCTGGGATCAGTGGAGAGATGGTGTTTGGTTTGGGAGTCTGGGCCTACTCTTTAGAAACCATACTGGGCCACCACAGCCTTTTCTAAAGCAACATCAGCACATTTCCAAAGCCAGCAGCCTCATTCACAGACTACACCCTGAAAGAGATGGCCTTTGTATGTGTGTGTGTGTTACCTCTGTTGGACCTTTCCTGGCATAAACACTGACCTGGTCAGGACCAGCAGTCCTCATGGAGACCAAAATATGAACTTTGGTTGGAGTGTACAGAGATGTTTGAACAGAATTGACCATATGCACAAACTTTTTAAGGTTAACTCTCAAAATGTCAAATACAGACGGAAAACTTTGACATCGTCTTTCAGGAGTAGTTTTCGTGAATCATTGGCTGACAGCGGAAATCGTCAAGTTAAGTCGAGTCACTTTTATTTATATAGACAAAAACATCACAAACACAGTTTGCCTCCATACTGTAATTTTCCTCAACCACAGCAATAATTACAGCCCAAATAAGCTATTGTATTTTGGCAAACTCACAGTTCCCCTGTCATTTAAATCTAGTGTTGAATGACATCCTTACATTACTAAAGACATAGATTATTATGTGCAGGACAAGCTGCTTCCTTTCTTTCTTATTTTCACTTGGTTCATTGTGAACTTTGATTCTGAATATTCCTGTTTGAGAACAAATATGATAAAGCCTTCAGCAGATTCACACACAAAAGTGTGTTCTGGTCCACAGTAACACAATTCTGTCTCATAGGAGACTCGGTGTCAGTGAATCGCTGGATCTGCCCTGGATGCTTTTTCAGAGGCACAAGGCCAAACACTTGAGACTTCCATTAACAGAGTCTCCGTTAATGGAAGTCTCACATCAGGTAACAGGTTTAGACACAGTGTGGATGCTCCTGACATTATCTTTGACACTAAGCTCAAAGTCCCAGTCAATAAGCAGGAAGACGGAAACTGACGTGCAGCTCTGGAAAAAGCTTAACTGTTTATGTGGTGACTACATTTGACCAATACTGTGTTCATCTCACAGTATGCAACAGATACACTGTAAGGATATACATCAGCCAATAAAAGAGAACATGATGAAGCGGGATGATCTCCATTAAACATTTTTAAATCTAACTGGACTGTGGAGACAGTCACATGCTAAGTCTGAAATGAAAAACATCAACATTGTGTAGTTTTAGCTATTATCCTCCGAATTGAGTTAGAAAAATAAATAAAATGTAGCAATGCTTCGATTTTTTTCTAGATTAGTTCTAGGTTTTCCCACGTCAGCCCATGCCTAGTTTTGAGTGTGATAACCTGCCACAAAAGATCAGTGAAGAGCTCTGCACGGCAAAGCTTTGAGTCTTAACTCCTTCACCATTGTTGCAGTCACTAAAGGAGCTTGAGTACAGACCATCTGGGTCTCACGCCGCAGAGACATAGTGGAAAAAAGTCCCACAGCCTCAAACGCTAAATGTGAAACAGCCAAAGCTAATAGATGACGAAGGTCAGACACTAACATAGTGTTTGCATCTTTTCATCTTTAACCTACATGAACCTGCATTCATTAAAAGCCAAGTCTGATAACCTTCTTTAAGTCAAAGGGAAATTAGGAAGTTAGGAGTTCATGGGAGAACAATAACAAGATGTTATTTTTGATTAAGAGAATTGGTGGTTGTCATTGGTTACAGCACATTTCTTTCAACACTCAACACTGGAAAGACTTGTACATCCTGAGATTACATGAATGAAATGGTGAAAGTGCCTTGTTAAAATCGAGAAAGGCTTCATTATAGAAGGCAAACTAGAATACACTGATACCTCAGACGAGGTCATGTGCTGTGCTTACGGTATTTCCCTCTTATTAGTCACAGGGTTAAGATGCAGCCGAGGTCTTGGGTCCCTGTGGTACGCAGCTGCATTTTCTTCCTGAGGCCAAAGAGAGATGGACTCTCGTCTTTTTCCTTTCTCACACTGTTGATGTCATTTTACATTTACACCGTATTTCCCTGTAATTCTTCTGCACCCAGAAACTTCAGACAGCAGCTTCTATCACCATGTTCAGACACAGCTGTCGTCAAGTGTTTAAAACAAGGTCAATGAAACATGCACAGGCTTTCAAACCTGTGCACCCCCCCACCCCACACCCCCAGTTGTGTGAGTGAGAGTGAGTGGGCCAAACATTTGTGCAGGGAGTTTCCACACAGAGCAGGAATGCTGGGAGAGCCACCGGGCAGCAACGGTCTACACGTCAGTCTGTAAAAGCGTCACCATGCACATCACACTTCATAAACACACACGCTGGCTGTGCTGCAGGCTGAATGTTCTGCATGTCAGGGTTTTAGCTCCCACTGCACAGCTGTGAATTTCACCGACAGAGACGAAATCTCAGAATTAACTTTAAAACTTTAAAACCAGACAACAGTCTGTGTAAAAACTCACAGCAGAGCATGAGCAACATGTTTCTGATCAAGCCTTTAATCTTAAAAGGCCTCATGAATGGAATTCCAGCACTAAGTTCAGAAAGCTGAGCAGTCACTCAGGGAATGAACACAAGAACGACAACTCTCATCTGTTATTACACTGATAATGCACAACAAAGCTACGCTGCAAACAACCAGTATGAATATGAGTAGAGGAGTGAACCTTAAATGACTTCCCAGTGAACAGAACATGGCACTAAGGCTGCACAGTTCACAGTGGGTGTAGAACCTATGCATCACCTAATATTCAGAATGTGCTGTCACTCCATATCAAGTTCTGGTAACAGACTGAGATCTGACAGTGCTGGTTAGACGTCGTGTAGGAAGTTACAACCAGAGACGGAGGAAAACAGGGCCGAGCACGTGTCTGCAGTGTTTTCAGAGTAAAAGTATGTTAAGAAGATTCAGAGTGCACAGAATAAATGAGCAGAACGTTGCTCTGTGTGTGACTGCATGTGATCAGAAATGTGATGTATGATGACAGCTTGTATATAAACAGAGACACAGAACCTGACATTCTGAACACATGAACTTCAATCAGCTGATGTGTTTTACTAAAGTGCTGCTGCACATTAATGGAACCTTTCATGTTGTTGTGTTGCTGCTAATCGCAGTCACAATGTCACGTCATGCGATACAAGGCCACCCGTGCACCCACCCACACACACACACACACACTCATAGACGTCATGCATTCACATTTACAAGGCTGAATCACCGCTGATCCAAAGTCTAACCCTGGAGTCAAGTTTAGTCCCAGAAAAGAACACACACTTTATTGACTTCCACTGAACTACAGCATGTATGTAACCAACAGAAGTGAGTTCATATCGGAGTCAACACACGACTACAGCTACATGACATCGCTCAGTTCACATTGACAACGTGACACAAGTGGTTTCTGTAAGACCATTATCATCACGCTCAGAGCATATTCTGACCTCAAGTGGACTGGTCTTGTGACTTTGTTAGGGCCTCAGTCTCAGACCAAAGAGGACTTCCTCTAATAATGAACCCCTCAGAAACATCAGCTTCTCAAACAGGTACAAAAGTGAGTCAGTCTGAACTGAAGAAGGAATGTTTTCAACTCGAACTCCTGAAGAGACAAAGAGCAAAAATCCCCTGTGATGTTTCTCTGTTTTCACACAGGAGTTACTCACACAAGTGACGTCGCACATCTGGTCTGTCAATTCCTGTTTTCAAGCCTTGAATTATGTAGATTTATGCAGATAGTTATGTTTAGGTAACCATGTTTGGAAGACCAAGGGGCGAAGCCTGACTAAGAGCTCGTCCACTACCTGCCCACCTGCACCTACAACCACCAAGTCAACGGTCAGTCACAGGGTGTCCACGGTCCACAGCGTGCTGTGTTTTATTATCTGTTTGACACTAAATGGGACCAATTTACAAAATGCTGAACTTGTGTATAAGACCAGAACATCTGCAGGAAAATAACAAACCAAGTTAGATGTAGGCTCATTTTCACACAGACTTAAAGCTCTTTGCACAGAGGACGCGTTTGGAAATAATTCAGATGTAAGTTATGACGCACACACGTCATTCATTGTTTTGTTTTTTCTAGTTTATTAAAAATAATGGGTTTTGGGAAACAAACAATCAAGCGATCCGCCACCGTGTCGGACTACGTCATCAACAACACTCCTTCTGATTGGTTTGTTGTGAATTTGTCGCAAAAAATTTGTCAGGAAAATCAACCGCGATCCGAAAACGTGTCTGGTGTGCAAAGACCCCCTGCTGGCCACTCAAGAGAACACATCTCAGTAGTAGCGCAGTTGAGCTTTTGTAAACATGCAAAACTAAAGTCCGACACTGACAGCATGAGGAGCTACCATGGACTATACACAAGAAACATACGGAGCATTTGAAAAGTGAAGCCTTAGTGAAGCCCTAAGTAGGACATATGTAGCAGTTAGCCACCAGGGGGCAACTCGACTGGTGGCAAAGAAAACTTCAATGGAAGTCTATGGAGAAATGCCCATTTGTCACTTGATGTGTAAAGCAGCTTTGAAAAGACATCAAGACAAGAAAAAATGTGACATAAAACAAAACACTGACCATAAACAAAGTGTGTTTACACATGAATGAAGAAGACTCTGCATAACTGAACCGTGACTGGGATTATTAACACGTATGTGTCGCATCAAAATGGCTGCTGTGGAAAAAGCATTCTAGATAATACAATAATACAATCTGACCTAGAAGAAACATTTAGCATATACTATAAAAACTATTGTTGCAATTCATTATAAATATTAATGAACAGTATAATGTGAATGAATGCAGCTCCATTGTGTTCACTTGATGTAGCAGCATGAATGATACCAAACCATCCAAAGAAAAACACAATGCACGTCCACTCCCATTCATTTCCACACTCAAAAGTAGATCGGGACGTTTTCTTGTTTCTTACAGTTAAGGAAAACGTTTTCATGGGTTCATTAAGATGTTTCAAGTTTGGAATGAAAATATAACAATGTTATTTATAGAAGAAGATCAGTGTTCATCTCATTATATTGTGTGTCTTATTAGGTTTAAAAAATGTGTTTCTCAAACCTCAAAATGTGTCTTGTTTTGTCTACAAAACTAAAGTGTTTGGTTTGAATTATTTCTGTGTAAATGAAGTGAACCTCAGGTCAAAGTGAATGGTAATGCAGTGAATGTAGTGCTTTCCTTGCCTGCCGAGCTCTTTGCCGGGGATGATGGTGAAGTGGTCGGTGAACGTTTCTTTTCTGATGGTGGTCTGAATTCCGCTCAACAAGCCGTTGACAATGCGCCTCTGGCTCTGGTTCTGGTTCTGGTTCTGGCTCTGGCTCTGGCTCTGGCTCTGGTTCTGGCTCTGGTCGTTATTCTGGTTCCGGCTCGGTTCGGCTGCGGAGCTGAACACGACGCGGCATCGGCTCTTCGGCTCCCCGGCGCGTGGACATTCGGGGATCATGATGACGTCGTTCGTAGGTTCGTTAATGAGGTCCAGGTGGGAAGTTTAGCAAAGGGTCAGCGTCAGCAACACTTAAACTTTAAATACATTGATTTAGAAACAAATTAAGAGTAAAAGTTCAGGAGTTACGTGAGTTACAAGTGCCCGCATCTCTAACGCTGTGAGAAACAACGCGAGTGTCCTGCTTTGACGCCGCGTTTGTCAGCGGGTTGACACCGAGCTGCTGCTGCTGCTGCTGCTGCTCTGTCGGTTACCATGGCAGCTTGTTTTGATTGACAGGTGGACTGGCCTGTTAGGAGGAGGCTAAGGAGGAGGGACTTACACTTTATACTTTTCCCACAAAAATATGTCAATTCATTGCTATTTCAAATGTAAACAAATAATAAATTAAATGACATCATAATGTATGGAATTATTATTTTGAAAAGGACATAAAATGACATCATTATGTCATTTTATGTCCTTTTCAAAAACAACATTCCACTTATGAAACTCCATGAATTCAAAATGTAGAATCTAAAGATCTAAAGAAGCCTGTGTCCATGTCTCGAGGTGTCCTGTGTCCATGTCTCGAGGTGTCCTATGGACACTTTTACAGACGTCTCTTTACTATTGTGCAGTACCACGAGTACCATGAGCAGCAGCAGCAGCAGCAGCAGCAGCACACAACGTTCCTCCACACATTTTACGAACGTTTTGAACTTTTCAAATAAGTGGAGGATCTTTTTGTTCAAATAGTGAATGAATGCTTTTTTGTCATATGTATGAAGACTGTTTTATATCAACTGGTTCCAGGTTTGTTAGGCAGGCTAATATTGTGAGAGTGATGATAATAATAATTAGAGTGATTATTGAGATATTACACATAGGTTTTACAATGATATTTCAATTTCAATATATCTACTATCTGCATATTATTAGTAGGCCTAATAGGTGTTGCAGTGATTTACAGTGCAAAACATTTTAAAAACTAAAAATGTTATTGTTATTTATTTGGCAAATAACTGAATCCACCTTTTTTATACCAAAATGTGATTCAGAAAGTACAGAACACAACAACAACAATATTCATTGCCAGTAAAACTCATTTTTCTGTTCAAAAATGCAAGTAAAGAACTACAGTACAATTTCACTCATTTCATTTGTAGTTTATGATTTAAATTGTATTGTACTCAGTACTTTTTGTGCTTCATGCACAAGTAGTATTAGTAGTACTAACCCTAACCCTTGTACTTTTGTAGAAATCCAGTGTCAATGTTCCTTGAACTGAACAAGATTCTGACTTTTTGTCTAAATTTGATGTCAGATAAAATCCACAATTTGCATTCATAGTTTTTACTTTTATTGGACAAAGTACTTCATGCACAAGTAGTATGAAGTACTTTTACTGTGTGGCATTTTCTAATCTTCAAATGGATACATGGAAAATCTCAATAATGGCAGGATTTGCTAAATCATCAGAACTCATGTGTTTGTGATATCTCTGGATATCAACACGTGACACTTTATCTTCCACTCAGCTGACTTTAATGCAGACAACAGCCCTTCAATAACATACAAGCAGAGGAGTCTAGCACCATCTGCTGGCCATAGGCTGCTATAGCACACAAATGTCACTCAATCACCCTCACGGTGGCCACAGAATATTGAGCTACATGCAAGTAACATGAAGTGCAGATTTGATAAAACACATAGAACACGTCTGCACTTCAGTCCTGAACATGGGAACACGTCTGTACTTCAGTCCTGAACATTGGTACATGTACTTCAGTCCCGAACATGGGAACAACTTCAGTCCTGAACATTGAACAACCAGTCCCGAACATGGGAACACTGTACTCAGTCCTGAACATGGGAACACGTCTGTACTTCAGTCCTGAACATGGGAACACGTCTGTACTTCAGTCCTGAACATTGGAACACGTCTATACTTCAGTCCTGAACATGGGAACACGCCTGCACTTCAGTCCTGAACATCTGTAGTCCTGAACATGGGAACACGCCTGTACTTCAGTCCTGAACATGGGAACACGCCTGTACTCAGTCCTGAACATTGAACAGTACTTCAGTCCCGGAACATGGGAACACGCCTGCACTTCAGTCCCGAACATGGGAACACGTCTGCACTTCAGTCCTGAACATGGAACACGTCCTGAACATTCAGTCCTGTGGGGTGAACATGGGAACCTTCTGGGGAACAGTCAGTGAACTGTCTGTACTTGAACATGGGAACACGTCTGCACTTCAGTCCTGAACATGGGAACACGTCTGCACTTCAGTCCTGAACATGGGATCACGTCTGTACTTCAGTCCTGAACCTGGAGCCTCAGAGACAAAGTAAGAGACAAGTGTGTCCAGTGAAGCGTGTCAGCAGCAGATCATTCTAGTTCTGTTCCTGTTTGACCAACTGTCAAAACTGTGATTATCAGGAAACTTGCAATCAATGCACTTTGAACAAGACAACCACACACTTGGTTGTGTGCTAAACACAAATGTCAAAAATAAAATAAATGAAAATAATAATATGAACAAATACAAAGAGAAGATTGGGCTCATCTTTTAGTGAATTCAATTAGAATCGGTGAAATTAATTGATAGTAATGATCAAAGAGAGAAAATAAAGTTGACATGGACTTACTTAGTCATCTAAACGTGTTCTCTGAACACATGATCAAACACTGACTGGTTTCAAGCAGCAACTTCTCATCTTTTATTCTTTATTCAGGTTGAGGGGAGATCAGCTCTTCCTCTCTGCCTGCTCTCAGCTCTGAAGTCCAGCCCCTCCCACCTGAGAGACCTGGACCTGAGTGAGAACCAGGATCTGCAGGATTCAGCAGTGAAGCCTCTGCGTGATCTTGTGCAGTGTCCAGACTACAGACTGGAGACTCTGAGGTGAGAACACAGAAGTGTTTCCTAATGCCCGGCTCCCAGCGTTAGGAGAGCTATGACACTGGTATTTGTTGTGAGGTTAGGGTTCGGGTTAAAAAGACAGACAATGACACATAAATGGCTACAGCGTTTGATGTCTGTCCCCCATTTTTCCCCTTTCACCCCAACCGGCCGAGGCAGATGCTGCACATCTCTGAGTCTGGTTCTGTCAGATATTTCTTCTTCTGTTAAAAGTAATGTTCCCTCTAATTTTTACACACAAACTCTCTAAGAATTCCTTGGACCTCTGTGAGCAACATCAGAAGATCATAACAAGTGGCTTATGGCTTATTAAAATAATCAAAGTACAGCGGTAATGTATTGTGTTACTGCTGTACGTTGTGTAATAGTAGTGATTTGGCTCATTGTTTTTCATGAGCTGTGTAGTACGTTGCATGTCAGGGTGAGGGTCCTGCTTTGGAAGAATTGAGATGTGCACACCTTTGAGAGATCAAATTGTGTTCACAGTTTGCACAGTGAGATGTATGCTATCGCACAAGCATGTGGTACAGTGTAAATTCCTGTAACTCTTTGTCTGTCCGTCCATTTTCCAGCCACTTCTGACCCCGTTCGTTTCGCCATAATAAGGAAGCGTTTCGTTTCTGCTGCACCTTGAGCTAGGCTATGCTGAGCTGATCCAGATGCAAAGGCCGTTGTGCATCCAGTACGCCGACAACCAGTAGCACTCAGGGCTAAGATCATTGAGGAACTTCATGAGAGGGTCAAGGGTGGACACATTATCAACGTAGACCAACCGACAGACAGATCAGAATCTGCATAGATCAAAGTGACCTGAACAAGGCCATCAACAGGGAGCATTACCCTATTTTTTTCCAAAGCTACAGGGAGCGACTGAAGAGGGCGCTGAAGAGCTGCAGGTTGCAGAGCGTGGTTGTGTCAAACAAGAGTCAATGACCGCACTACACCACAGTCATGTAGTATAATGGGATTCATTATTATATAGATATTATTTTCAACAGAGTCAGTTATAATGAGATAAAATCTACATTTTCCTTCATTTAGTTTATTCTGTGTTTGTATGCTGCCGCCCAATTTACACCAAATCAATACAATTTACTAGAGATAAAATGAATATTTAGCAGAATTAATTCAGCCCATTGGTCCGGCCCTCAACAATATTTGATGTTTCCCATGTGGCCCTGGTCCAGTGTCAAGTGGGCATCAAACTGGCCTAGTATTTCAAATAAATAAATATTATTATTTGAAAGATTAATTCATTGCTGAATTAATAATCTATTATTTATCATCAATGAACTGGTTTGAGGGATTATTTTAAATTTTTTTATAGTTTGAAAAACATTCATCCACATTTTACAGTATGTTTTGATTTTCTGGAAGAAATAACTTATCGATTAATGAAGAAAATCATCACCAAATGAACTGATGATTATTTGATTATTTATTGTTAACGGGTTGTTACATTATTGCTGTCTTCTTCCTTAGACTCTAGAATTTATTTTATAAGATATAAACCAAATATGACAAATTCAACTGAAAATGTGACTCATCTGAAAGGACATGCTCTGGTTCTCTGCCACTGTAACGTGGTGACACAGAGTTTGAGGCTGGTTATTATCAGCTAATGGTATAATCCAACAGTCAACAGTGCATTTAACACTAAAGTCAAACAGAATCAGAACAAACACTAACATCTCACAATAGTGTTCTGTTCTAAAGTCATTAATGTCAACTTTTTATATATTATATTTGATATAGTATATATATATATATATATATATATATATATATATATATATATATATATATATTACCATAAATGATTTCATGAAGGTCTTGACGCCATGATAGAGAATCACTGGTCTATTTGACTATAAATCATTTACTACACACTGTAGTGAAGAAGACCTGAAACTAAAGTTATTGTGTCATTAAGTGTCTCATGTTGCCCCCGATGGCCATTTTAGAGAATACATGTTCACATTTCCACACTGACTCCAACCTCAGACAGGGAGATGAAGTCTATTTTTATATAGTTTGTATTGACAGAAACTTTTTATCAAAACACGATTTGATTGAATTGTCACTTTTTAATCTAACTTGTAACTCACGCACACACACACACACACACACACACACACAGCAAGGTAACAAAGTGACCTTTTTTATTGAGCTCCTTAAACAGTTGTATGGTATGGTTGAGTGTTAGCACTGTTAGCACTGTTAGCACAGCCTGAGTGTTCAACAACCTGTTCTCAGACAGAAACAGAGCTGTGTATAACACACACACACACAACAATAATAATAACAATAATAATAATAAAACACACGTCATGCTTCAGAGTTTCCTCCCATGTAAAGTTGTTACCATCCACCAAGTCCTTTACATTATATTCCCTTTTTTAAAAAAAATAAAACCAATAAATAACAAATAAATAACTTAAAAAAGAAACAAATACCAAACCTGCGCTACAATATGCCACCACGTCACCTTTCTGTAGACACCCATGATTTTGTTTACTTAAATATTTCTACGATAGCTTGACTCAGTGCATTCATGTATTAGAGTTCTGGGAATAACAGTGATGAAGATCTACAACACGAGAGCCGGGCTTTAGTTCACTGTCTTTACATGTGACACCAAACTTCATACAAAAATCTCAACAATGATAATAATAATGATGATAATAATAAATAAAAATAATAATAAAAAAAACTGCTCAAAACACACATTACTTGCTGAATACATGTGACTATGAAATGTACGGTACAGTCAAACAAGAACCTCAGTGATGGAAATGTAGCTTAAAGTGATAGTCGAGTGGTTTTTGAAGTGTGGTTAATACACAGTCTCAGCTCTGTGCGCCCCCTGCTGGCCCCTTTGCACCAAGACCCATCCTAAGACAGGCAGCAGAGACACAAGGACACTTCAGTTTATAAACTGCTCACAGACAGAATCAGTGTTTTTAGGATTCACTGATGTTTCAAACACGTTAGAACTCAGTGACGGAGGCAGCGGTGGATCAGGACTTTGGTTCAGGTGAGTGAGTTTGTTAACAAACTTGTGTTGTGTAACAGTGACAGTGTAGTTATTATCAGTAACTAAACCCAACCACAGGCCAAAGACCCAAGCTGTTCCTTCAATGCACGGATACATGTCACAACAAATAACCGGAAATGTTAACATTTCTAATGAAAAACAGACACTGAGGCTGAAAACTCTTCATCATCGTCGTCATCAAACAAACAAAAAACGTTGAAGGAAAGTTTCAGGACTTCCCTTCAGTCAGAGTCACGTCACAGTAGAAATAAGAGTAGAAAAGATTTATAGAAAAAAAGACAGTGAATGCAAAATAATCCCAGCCTCGCACCAGGACTCCTCATCATCATCATCATCATCATCATCATCATCTCACCACACCACACTGACCTTTAACCTGCTTTGCCTCTTTACATAATGTGGTGGATTCAGCGTCACAAACAGCTGTTTGCCACAGTGACTGACTGTTCACTTATACATGTATAGATTACAGATTAAACCTTTACAACATCTAGCAAATTAGATTAAAATGTTAGCATTTAGCTTTTGTTGTTGGTGAATATAAACTTAAACTTGAGACTTGAGATTCATGTTGTGTTTGATCAAGAAGAGAAAAGAACTCTGGATGTGTCTCATGTGACGCTGAAACACGTGAGACAGTCAGGAAGTGAGGCACGGTGTCTGTTCTGGAATAAGGAGGAACACTCAGTCAGTGTGCAGTCGGAACCACAGTGGAGCAGCCTTTAACTATTGCATATATTACACTGGGTCATCCAGCTGGATCAGGTCTAGCGGGATCGGGTCCAGCGGGATCGGGTCCAGTAGGCAGATCTGATGGAGCCCAGCAGTTGGGATGTTGGAGAACCTGCTCCGTGCACAGAGCAACACCACGTTACAGTTCATCAGTGGAAGACTTGAGTACGAGTTCAGACAGCAGGACCTGGACCAGAGTGTTCTATGTTCTATGGACAACGGCACACGAGTCACTGTCACTGGCCTTTAAACAGCTGGAGTAGACACACACACACACACACACACACACACGGTCTTTACCATGAAGACATGAACACACTAAAGTCTCCATAGAAGCAATCCCAGAAGCCCTTGCGTTGGCATTGATGGCTACTTTGTTGACATCAGAAAAAGCTTGGAGAGACTGACTCCATTCAGTGAAGAGAAGCATCATCATCATCATCATCATCATCAGGTTTAACCTGGACCTTCCTGTGCGACACACACACACTCCATGATTACAAGAATAGAGCGTTGTAGTAGATGCAAAGTCTGTTTCCACACATTCAAGACGTTACTCTACTTCCTTTAAGTGGATCTGCTGCCTCTGAATAAGACTCAAGGACAGTTGCTTATGAAGAACTTGCGTAGTTCTCTTTCTCCAGTGCTGAACTCTAAACTCTCAAAGTCTCCTCCTGAAGCGCCACAGTAACTAGAAGCACAACAACACAGTGTGTATGCATGGCTTCATTGTTTCTGCCGGTGATTCCTCCTTTTCTTATCCAAGCCAAATCTTCTGGTTTCCCTGACTCAGCTGTCCCGTGAACATAATCTCCTGTTGTTAGTTACACTCACTGCTGCTGTAAGGGCAAACTGATGTTGAGTTGTTTCTTTCACATATTTGAAGCCTTGTCGGTGGACACACTAACAGCTGCTGCTGTCGATCATTCAATGACGTTTTGATTGTTTTTCCTTTCGTCTGTATTTCTGTCCTGTCTCAGTCCAGATTAACGTCCTCGTGGATTAAAAATGAGACATGATTGTTCCATCGTAATTTGAGCTGCTCCTTTAAAGCAACATTTATTATAGATTATATCATTTATTAATATCTGAATTATATCAGAGCAGCAAACTACCTGAGAGTCCGTGTGCAGAACTTTGCACACGCCAATAGCAAATAATTCAGTTTGAATGAACAGAGAAGATTTGTTAGAATATACAAACGATCTTTTCATGTTTCAAGTTTTAATCTTTCCTCTTTTGACTCGTCAAACATGCTCCTATTAAAGCTTCTCTTTCTCTTCTTAATCCATTTCTTCTGTACATTAAATTCTATATATTGTGTAATTTATTACTTGATTACTTAAATCTTTTCTGTCGATTCAAAGTTTTAAATCAGGTATGTTAGTTTTCTTTAAATGTTTCTCCATTTGTTCAGTTTTTCTTGAACATCTTTGTTATAACATTTGTGAAGTATTTTTTATGAATGATGCATTTTATTCATGCAACTCTAAATCCTGTTTCCTTGGGTATGTACAAACCACCAGTGTATAAAAATAACTCCAGTCCTGCTGTGGTGCACTCAGTGCTGGCTGCTGTCAAGAAGTGAAACAGTCACACGACCACAAACCTTGTCCAGTACAATTCAGGAAAAGCCCACAGCACTGGCTTCTTTCACGTTCTGGCTCAGCCAGAGTTTCACCGCGTCGCTCACTCCAGGCCAAACGTGCTGGTTTCCTCCACAGCCACCAGCAGTTTCTCATACAGCATGGTGTAAGACGGGTACGGAGGCAGGTCCAGGCGGTTAAAGCAGGTGTGAGCCCTGAGACACAGACAGACACAGAGTCACAGACAGACAGCTGCAAGGAAACCGGGAAGCTGACGACACAGAATCAAACCCACGGAAATCACTGAATATGTAGGGTGATGTGAGTAACACTGTATCTAACAGTGAGTGTACTGAAGTTTAAAGGGTTTCACGATCAGAATCACAATCACAATCACAATCACGATCAGAATCACAATCACAATCACAATCAGAATCACAATCACGATCAGAATCACAATCACAATCACAATCACAATCGAATCAGAATCAATCACAATCACAATCACAATCACGATCAGAATCACAATCAGAATCACGATCACGATCAGAATCACAATCACGATCACGATCAGAATCAGAATCAGAATCACGATCACGATCAGAATCAGAATCAGAATCACAATCACAATCACAATCACAATCACGATCAGAATCACAATCAGAATCAGAATCAGAATCACGATCACGATCAGAATCACAATCACAATCACAATCACAATCAGAATACTCTGTTGATCCCTGGGGGTAAATTCTTGTGTTACAGCTGCACTCATTCAAAGAGCATGAAAAAAAACTATAGAAATATAAAAGAATAATAAAAAAACAAACATAAGCAGGAGTTAGAGCGAGCTCGAGCTACAAGCAACAACATGATGTTGGTGGTCAGTGGTTGTCAGAGTCCGCAGGGACCATGGTCACACACGTGCTGCACATACATTATGAGCTCAGCACTTTTTATCTCTATTTCAATACATTTGAAATGTGAATGCTGATGTAGTGTGAAAATAATGAAACTCTCCAGACTCACATCACTGACGACTAAAACTAAACACTGACAGCTGTTAGAGTATAGAGCTATTTAACATAGTTAATAATCCCACAGGGTAAATAAAGCAGAGATTAAGATAAATGAAGCTACTGAGAATGTTTGTGATTTCCTGTCGTACATGGTTTCATCTTCATGCATGTGTGTGTGAATAAAGTACAGTCGATATTCTCTCGTGCAGCTCTGTGACTCACTCGTGTCTCCTGAGTGCAGGTCAGTCCATACAGGGTTAGATGAACTTTATCCTCATAAACTCAGAGCAGCTGTATGATTTTGGTGACCTGTGTTAAATACCTGGGCAGTGACGTGACTTTGCCCCACTTCTCGATGCAGAAGCGTCGCAGGCCGTTGGATCCGCGCAGGGCGGCGAAGCCTTCGTACGGCACGCTCGACGTCCCCGTGACAAACTGCAGCAGACGCAGGCGCTGCTCGTTGTTGAAGCGTTCTACAGCCGCCCAGAACCAGCGCATCACGATGTGGCTGTCATGGTAACCTGGTCAGAGGGGTTAACGTGTGACATCAGGATCAAACATGTCTGTATGAACGCATACGTGAAGTAATGTACACATTTTTCACAAACACATGTAAGTATTCAAATATAAATACCAATTTGAATTTAAGAAACTTGGAATGTGATTTAAAACTGAGGAAAAAGCATTTTTTCTACCAGTCAGTTTTAATTAATCCCCTTAGGGAAAGTATTCCTCTGCATTTTGACCCATCCTAGAATTAGGAGCAGTGGGCTGCCACACTGAGTAGCGCCCGGGGAGCATTGGGGGTTGGGTACCTTGCTCAGGGGTAGCCCAGACCATTTTGGCCGGGTGGGGATTTGAACCGGCGACCATCTGGTTACAAGCCAAGTGGTTTTCCTTCATTCTAAACAGTAGGTGGCGCTGGTTAGCCCAGAAGAATGACGAGAAGGCACAACTTGATGACGTCAACAAAAAGCACCAATAACTGCTGATGTCAATGCTGCTGCCATTTATTTTTGTGGTTTAATCATTGTCCACATTCATCCTCTCATTCATCACTTTCACTCGTTTCCCTGTGCAGTCAGATACACATGATGTTACAGTCATGTGACTTTTTTAGGGCTGTCATTTTTTTCAAAAATCAAGTTCGAATAAAGTATTTACTTTGAAGATATTTAGAATATTATAAAACTGCTCACAGTTCTCTATGTCTATATAATATCACTGTTAGATTTTTAAAGTGGATCTGAGGCACTCATAGTACCCTCTGCTGGACCATGTGGTTATTACTCCAGATGGTCTGTGGCACTTTGAGGCTGTATAATTTGACCTGCAACAGGGTTTTAAGGTTAGAGTTTGAACTTTATATCTGTGACTGCAAATGTTTGGTGGTTCTGTTTATTTATTGTAAAGATATTTTATAGGTTTGTGCCCTTATTTTTCACTGAGCACCTGCCCCCCAAAATGAGTGTGATGATAATCCACTTAAACACACACCTCCTCTGTACTCAGTGTTGTTCCTCCAGTCACTGAGGTCGATCTCAACGGTCCCTGCAATGACCAGCTCCAGCTCCCGCGCATCGAACACCGACACCAGCCTGGAGTCCACCACCTGAGATGGAGAAAAACAATGACAGTTTTAATATTGTTTTAAATGTGCCTGTGGTTCATTCATGTGTTCACATTCACATGTCACATTTGTATCTATTGTAAATGTCCCTTGATTTCTTTGTGTCCCATTATTTCTTCTCATTTTAATGCTCTTATCAACATAGAAAAGTGGATCTTCTTGCTTTGTGCAGATGTTTTTTTTTTTATCTCTGTCACCTGCATATTGTGACTTATTCCTCTTATTGTGAGAGACGCACAATAATAAGAGAATGCAGTGTGTGAATAAAGTGCCGCGGTTTAATGTGTCGTTGCCGTAACGAGCTAATCCGAGCTAAAGGAGCTAGCGGTCTCAGGTGGTCTCCTTACTACAGTTTGGGGGTCCGCCAGCTTGGTTGGTAACACTGCAGACATCATGACTTGGACAAATGATCCACTTGGAGACAGAGAAGCGCACAGCGCTCGCCATCCACTCAAAGCACAACGTTAGCTACTACTCTTTAGCCCAAACAAGTGTGTGCAGCGTGCCTGTTGTTGTGTTTACGGTCTAGCTAGATCCGGTGTGGTGTTGTAGTTTTTCTAACGTTACTAGTTGTTGTAACAACATGTGAAAAAAACAAACAAACAAACAAAGAGCGTTAATCTCACGAAAAAAGCATGGACGCCGTTAATAATGCGTTTAACTGACAGTTCAGATACCTGTGTGTGTGTGTGTGTGTGTGTGTGTCAACTATCCTGTATTCATATCAATCACTCCTCTTCATTATTAAGGATCTTACTGTTGTATTAATAAGTCTTCATTATTAATAATAAGTCATAAAACAGGTTGTGAGTTATTTACTTCGTAGAAGCCTCTGACCAAAGCCTCCGTCTGCTGCACCACTCCTCTCTCCACCCTCCACTTGGCCATTCGCTCGATGTAATCCTTCTTGTTCTTCTCAGTCACCTGGAGGTTGGAGCCGCCTGACTTCAACTCCCGCTCCGTTACCTAGCAACACAGCAGGGGGGCGGGTGTAAAGTCATTTAATCTAGCACTGCGCCTGACGTTTGAAGATCAACGTGTAAAACAATCGTATCAGCGTCAAAGAAAACAGACGGACTTTTAACCCTGAAAACTAAATGTCCCAACAAAGAGAGGTTTGTATGTTTCTTACAAAGATAAAATAAGAAGTCTGTACCATATAGTTCATGACAATATTTCTTAAATATTACAATAACAAAAGAACAGCCAAGGATTATGAGTTTTATTTAGCAGGATAACAAACGACACACAAATGAGCTGAGTTCACTGAGCTTAGAGGAACAGCTGGGAGACGCATTCAAAGACCCTGGTAACTCTCAGCACCACCACAAACACAGGAAGCCATCAGCTCATTGTCCCCATTCAGACCTGATATTAACATCCGTCCTAAATAAAGCACCGCTAACACACACTGACCTGACCAAAGACTTCCTCGTTGACAGTGAAGGTGAGGTCCAAGATGTCGGTGATGTCGTTGTCTTTCATCCACTGCAGGGACTGATGGAACTCCTCATCCAGATACTCCAGATCTGACAGGTCTGTGGGCCTGTCACACACACACACACACACACAAGTGATTAACAATTGATTACTAAATGAATTCATTTTTTTTTACTTCTTAAATCAGAACTTTTCCTTGTTTCTTTGCTTCTTTAAATGTTTGGTTTGTGGAAGAAAAAGGAAAATGATCATTTTTAAGTCAATTAAAACTACATTTCATTAATATCCACTTCTAAGAAAGAAAAAAACAACAGCATGTATTTTCTAGCCGGAGGAAAACTCCTCCCACTTCAAAGTAGGAGGAGTTATTATTTCTAGTGGATGCAAAGTGGTACATAATGTGTGTGTGTGTGTGTGCACTGACAGTCTGAGCAGGGCCTTGTAGAAGGGTCTGGTGAAGAAAGCGTCCAGAAGATACTGGTGAATCAAAGCCAGACCCAGGATGCGACCACTGAAACGGAACCTGGAAACACACAAAGAGGAAACTGATCATATATTAACAATGTTGTTTCTGTGTCTGTGGAGACATTCCTGCCCTGCACAGAGGACTGAGCAGGTCAAGAAGCACAGAGCGCGAGTATAAAGCAAAAACAGCCTCATACAGACAAGAGCAGAAACGCGTTTTCGAAGCACATTCTTGTGAACGTGATCATGTGACACTGAAACTGTGTGTTCTGCCAGCAGCAGTCAAACACTTTACACTGAAGTCACTGTGTGTGTGTGTGTGTGTGTGTGTGAGTGCAGGGTCCTAGAGCACAGCTTGATTTGGTAATTACTCAGAAATCCACACTGGAGCTTTGTTTCCAATCTTAGATAAAAATGTGACGTTTCTCGTGATTCCACTGATGACTCATTTCTCCGATGATAAAAAACTCACCATTCCAGATGGTTCTCGACAAACGCAGACATGGGGCTGATCTGAACGGTGTACGTGTCGTTGGCAGAGTATTCAAACAGACCATAATATGGATTAAACAACTCCTGAGACAGAAGGAAGAAGAACTCTCTGGAAGGACCACTGTAATCTAACCTGAGGGACAAGAACACACATGACATGAAACCATACAGCTGTGTGTGTGTGTGTGTGTGTGCGTGTGTGTGTGTGTGTGTGTGTGTGTGTGTGTGTCTCACCCCTCCTCCCCGAGAAAGGTGACATAGAGTTTGTTCCTCTGCAGTTCTTTGCGTGAGTACGCCATCACCTGGTTGAAGGTTCCCTCCAGCAGATGTTCTCTCCTGATGAGCAGCCTGCAGACACGTGCACACAGTTCACTTTTCATCATTTTAATGTTGTATTAACAAATATTTCATTCTAATATATTCTCAGTACTGTGCATACATGTAGATTATAGATTATAGTGATCACAAAA
Organism: Solea senegalensis; assembly: GCF_019176455.1. Taxonomy (NCBI): domain Eukaryota; kingdom Metazoa; phylum Chordata; class Actinopteri; order Pleuronectiformes; family Soleidae; genus Solea; species Solea senegalensis. Next base: position 1,077,672 of record NC_058021.1, on the reverse strand, counting down.
CGGCGATGACATCATTCTAACTAACATTTTACAACTACAGGGACTAGTTTCACGGGTGTGACTTACTTAATCTTGCCCGGTCCTTGGCCGTAGCCCTTTGCCTCCAACTTTCTGTAGAAGTTTCTTAGTTTGGCTTCAAAGTCTCTGCGGTAAGGAGCCGGAGCCCTGGCTCGCTGTAAGCCTGCACACAGACACACACACACACACAAAAGTTAAGATGGGGAAACGTCTTCCTTCCCGTGGACCAGCTAAAATGTCCTCACAAACATTGGTCTTTATAAGTCTATAAGAGACCAGTAAAGCGTCTCTTGTTGTCAGTGAACTTTAAACCGGCTGATTGAACCACTACTTATCCCCTGTTTATGCTCCAAAAAAGAGCCTTGAGAATCCGACACTATGCCAGCTACAGAGAACATACAAATCAACTATTTACCAAATCAAAAATACTTAAATTCTATGATTTAATAAAATACTGCACAGTACAGATGATTTACAGGGCTGCCAACAAAAAGCTCCCTCACAATCTACAGACATTATTCCTGAACAGAGGGGAGGGACACAATCTAAGAGGGAACATGAGGTTCAGGCAGAGAAGGATAAGAACTACATCAAAATCCTTTACCGTATCGGTCAAGGGGGTCAGACAATGGAATAATCTGGATGAGGAGATGAAAAAATCTGCAAAACTGAGTGTATTTAAAAAGAAGTATGTAGATATGACCATTAATCAATACAGAATGACCCAGGAGGAAAGTATGACAAAGGTCAGGGACAGAAATCTGTAGACACTGTGTGGAAACAGCAGTGGAAGCAAATGTAACCAAACAAACAAACAAAAAAAACTTCAATCCTACAGATAAGAAGGAATGACTAAAGAAAAAAAAAAAAGCATTGACCTCTTCTGATTGGTTTATTTTGTGACTTTGGTAAAGTGGAATATGCCAGGCAACAAGTCGAGACTGTCACTCGTGACGGAAGATCATGAACACATGTACATGGAGTCTGATTCGACTGTCTAGAGCTAGACTATATCTCTGAGTGCTACCTGATGCTGAAACATGTTTTTCTTTGTCAAATGTCATAAGAAAGGATTAATTATGTAATGTAAGATGATAATGGGGGTGGGACTAGATAAGCTGTTGCTACACTGATGTGTGATGAGTGATCTAAACATATAAATAAAATAAATACAATAAAAAGCTGAACACTGCTGAACTGTAAATCAGTTAAAAAAGACTAAACAATCCTAAAAACGTGGGTTAATCGCCGACAATTACCAGGGAAATGTCTAAAATCTCAATATTTAAGCATCACACTGCCGCTGTATTTCAGTCCATTTTGCGTGTTTTATATACTTGAGTACGCCTATACTTACACTAAGGGGGACCACGAAAACAGGACTGAGTATTCTTTTTCCACACTTTGGCGACTGGTAGGGCCTCCAGAGTCCCAAATATAACTATTAAAATGGTTAAAAAGTTGATTTTGCATAATATGTCCCCTTTAACTCTTTCAGGGTTAAGACCTGGTTTTAGGGACAGGGTTAGAATTGAGCTAAGGTTAAGGTAAGGGTTAGGGTTAAGGTAAGGCACAAATTAGTGATGTTTAAGGGTAGTGTAAGAGGCTGGGGAGTACATTGTGTCTGTGACGTGCTCTCACTCAGACACAGAAACAAGTTTGTGTGTGAGTGACAGTAGATGACACTCGTGGACGTGAGCGTGATGCTGCTGCTGGAGCACAGGAACTCATCTGTGCTCAATCAACCTAATCAAGAGCTGGACAGAGAAGCACATACGTGGACGAAGAAGCTGAGAAGAAAATGGTGGAAAACCATCCGACAATCTTTTGTGACTGAAGAATAAAGTTTGTAAACTGTGTGTTCTCCCACACCAAAGTCAGCATTTGAATAATATAAGGACACAGGAGATAAAACAGATACAGTCGTTGAACTGATGCTCCAGTTTGAAAAGAATTATAATGACACATGGCAATTTCAATACGTAAATATGATAAGAAAATCACATTTAGACATTTTCTCTAAATTACTATTTACATGATCATCATTATTATTATTATTATTATTATTATTATTATTTCTCTCAGGAGCAGTGAGCAGGTTCATTGCTCAGGGGGACCCCAGCACTTTAACCTGGTGTGGACCCGAACCCACAACCCTCTGGTTACAAGCCAAGTTCCCTTTCCACTTAGCCGTGAGTATTTCCTGTGTCATGTGACGCAAAGTGAGCTGAGGCTGCAGAACTTACCAGGTGAGTTCTGAGGGGAGGAGACAGGAGAACAGCGAGGAGAGAAGCTGAAGCCGGGGTGGACGGGCTGAGGCGGGACATGGGACATGATGTCCTCTTCAAACAAGCTGCATGGACGAGACACAGACACATGACAGGTGAGACAGAGACACTACAGGTGAGACAGACACATGACAGACACGACAGGTGAGATAGACACACGACAGGTGAGACAGAGACACAGGTCAGACACACAGGTCAGACTACAGGTCAGACAGAGACACTATAGGTGAGACAGACACACCACATGTGAGACAGAGACACAGGTGAGACAGAGACATGACAGGTGAGACAGAGACCGACAGGTCAGACAGAGACACTACAGGTGAGACAGACACCGACAGGTGAGACAGAGACAGAGACACCACAGGTGACAGAGACATGTGAGACAGAGACACTACAGGTGAGACAGACACGACAGGTGAGATAGACACACGACAGGTGAGACAGAGACACGACAGGTGAGACAGAGACACTACAGGTGAGACAGACACGACAGGTGAGACAGACGACAGGTGAGACAGAGCCGACAGGTCAGACAGAGACACTACAGGTGAGACAGACACATGACAGGTGAGACAGAGACATGACAGGTGAGACAGAGACACGACAGGTGAGACAGAGACATGACAGGTGAGACAGAGACACAACAGGTGAGACAGAGACACTACAGGTTTGAGGACGATGATACAGACAAAGTGAAGAGTGGGAGGTTTCTCACCTCAATAAGATGACCAGGTCTGCGTCACATGACAGCTTCTCCACACCCTGGGTCCCCTCTGTCCGGATATAGTGGATCTTCTCTCTGAACAATCCACACAAATGTCACTGCTAAACTTAGACTGTTGAGACTGAGCTCAGTCACCATGGAAACCAGAGGTCGACCATTATTGGTTTTTCTTTGGCTGCTGCTGACCAGCTGATGGCTGATATATGATGATGATATACATATGTATAACTGTGTATGCATGTATGTGTATATGTAAACATATATATATATATGTATACACACATATATACATATGTGTGTATATATGTGTGTATATGTATATATATATATATATATACATATGTACATATACTGTACATGTGTATATATACATATGCATATGTATACATACTGTATGTATACATATGCATACATATATATATATATATATATATATATATATATATATATATATATATATATATATATATATATATATATATATATACAGTGCCGATCATAAGTATTCACCCCCTTCACACTATCCCCACTGTGAAGCATGGTGGTGGCAGCATCATGCTGTGGGGATGTTTCTTAGCAGCCGGCCCTGGAAGGCTTGTAAAGATAGAGGACAGAATGAATGCTGCAAAATACACCGAAATCCTGGGGGACAATCTTATTTTGTCTGCAAGAGAACTACGGCTTGGGAGAAGATTTATTTTCCAGCAGGACAATGATCCAAAGCACTCTGCAAAAGCTACACAGGAATGGTTTAAAAGGAACCAGGTAAATGTTCTGGAGTGGCCAACTCAAAGCCCAGACCTCAATCCTATAAAGAATTTGTGGCTGGACTTGAAAAGGACTGTTCATGCCCGATACCCACGCAACCTGACAGAGCTTGAGCAGTTTTGCAAAGAAGAATGGAGAAAAATTACAGTGTGCAGACTGATTGAGACTCAGAGCTGTTACTGCAGCCAAAGGTGCATCTACTAAATACTGACTTGAAGGGGGTGAATAATTATGATAGGCACTGTACAGATGTATATATACATACATATACATCTGTACAGTATATAGCTGCAGTCCTGCTCTTTGTCTCCCTCTTCCTCGATCAGTGGTACTGCAGCCTCACAGCAGGAGTCTGCTCTTCATTCTGATCTTCTACTCGACTTCATGTCCTCATCTTAAGGACTTTTAAGTCAAGTGACACAAACTTGCCTAGTGTCCCCACCAGCTAAAAATGCTGCTATTCTTAAGATATCATGTACTTAACCACTATACTAGCACATGATATCTACTTATATATATTATATATCTTATATCCTTGTGTCTTCTTCACCAATGAGATCAAAAGACAGATTACTTGTTGAGATTCTGAATCAGTGCTGACCTCAGTGCATGGTTCCTGCTCAGGCTCGGCTGTCGCTCCTGCAGCAGCTCCAATATGTTTGGCTGTCGAAGGAATGCTACGATCTTATCATTGTACGCTGGACAGAGAGACACAGAGACAGAGAGAGAGACAGAGGGAGAGAGAGAGAGGACACAGCCTGAGTCAAGTCATCACAAAGTTACATCCTGTGTCCAGTATGAGGCAGATGACAGTGCAGAGCTTACATGGACCCAGGTGTGAGTCTCCGTGGTGCTGGCTTCTTATGGCGGCAACCAGACTGTTTCCTGGTCTGGCCATCAGAGAGGCACCGCGGTTTCTGGACACGTCAGACGCCTGAGAGGACACATGGAGAGGACACATGGACACGTTTCCCTGTGAGACGGCATGTTCAATAAAAAAAATAATGTGCCAAATTTGACAGAATTCACGCAGTCATAAATACTAGTGAGCGTTTGAATCAGATGTTCTCCATATGTCACTGTTACCTTTAATTAATCCATTCACTTCGTCAAATGATCAAGAAATGTCCTCATGAAATCCCTGAGACATTGTGTTCACAAGGTGAGTCACATGTTGTGTGAGGTCATAATCAAGTCATCCTTGACGTGGACATTTCTTATCAATCTTATACTTTATTAATCCCCTTAGGGGAATTATGTCTCTGCATTTGACCCATCCTAGAATTAGGAGCAGTGGGCTGCTACACTGAGTAGCACCCAGGGCACAATGGGGGTTGGGTACCTTGCTCAGGGGTACCCCAGCCCTTTTGACACAGTGGGGACTTGAACCGGCAACCTTCCAGTTACAAGCCAAGTTCCCTTTCCACTTGGCCACAGGCTGCCAAATTTTCTTAAGTGTGTGTGTGTGTGTGGGTGCTGTAGCTGTGTAGATGTTGTGTGTGTGTGTGTGTGTGTGTAGGTGCAGGCGTGGTGTGTGTGTGTGTACTCTCCTGCTGTAGCCGCGTAGTCTCTGTAGATGTTGTTTGTGTGTGTGTGTGTGTGTGGAGTGTGTGTGTGTGCGTGTGTGTGTGTGTGTGTGTGTGTGTGTGTGTGTGTGCGTGTGTGTGTGTACCTCTCCGCACTGTAGCTGGGCGTAGTCTCTGTAGATGTTGTTTGTGTGTGTGTGCGTGTGTGTGTGTGTGTGCAGCGTGTGTGTGTGTGTGTGTGTACCTCTCCCAAGCCTGTAGCCGTAGTCTCTGTAGATGTTGTTTGTGTGTGTGCGCAGTGTGTGTGTGTGTGTGTGTTGCATGCGTAGGCGTAGCTGTAGATGTTGTTTGTGTGTGTGTGCGCGTGTGTGTGTGTGTGTGTGTGTACCTCTCCTGCACTGTGGCCGCGTAGTCTCTGTAGATGTTGTTTTGTGTGTGCGCGTGTGTGTGTGTGTGTGTGTACCTCTCCTGCACTGTAGCTGCGTAGTCTCTGTAGATGTTGTTTGTGAGCGAGGTGACCCGGCAGCCGGCCGTTCTGCAGAGGGATGCGAGGGTCGACGAACGTCGTTGCCCGACTGTTGTGGTCCACAAAGAAAGACTGAGGAGACGTGAAGACATATGGACTGAAATTACATCATTTCATACAGTGTATGCACATGTATTACATACATGTGCTGGAGTTTAGAATATTTCAATCTGAATAATTGTGTCTAATAGTCTCAGAGGAAAATATTAAAGATTAACAACAATGAGATGAAAGTGAATGTGATGGTGGAGCAGTGGCGATGTGAGTCATCGCATCATCTATTGAAAGCTCTGTTTCTGCTCATCCAGACTAAAATGCTGCTGTAGAGTTTTCAAACTAAGTCGCAGGTTTTCAAACTTCAACAGAGCGTTGACGTAGTGTGATCGCAGGTGTAACTGCAGCATATGCCAAGTGTTTTTAAATGAAAGGATCAAGATCATTACTCGTTTTCTTTTCTATTGTTTGTATAGAAAGTGTCCCGGAACGAACTGAAAGCATTTGGTTTGAAGAAGTCATTTTCAGATATAAGTCTGGATGTAAAGATTGGCACCTTGCCCTGAGGGTCAGTCTTGATCTCCCAGCCTCGTGGCAGCTCCAGCTGAGTGTCTGCAAACCTGTTGATGAAAACCACCAGGTCTCGATTGTGTTGGTAGCGCTCAAAGTTCCTGGCGTCGCGTCGCACCTTCAGGATCATGTGTTTGACGCAGCTGCTGCTGGTGAACATTCGGTAAGCTGCCTGAAGAACGGGAGGGTTCAACAACACAGTGCAGTTCATGCTGGTGTAATAATCAAAAACATCAGGGGACTGTTTGTAATTGTTTCTGTGTGTCTGCTGCTCACATAGTTACTGTGCAACACAGTGAAGAACTCTGGGTGTGTGATGAACTTGACTGCAGGTGACTGGAGGAGATGACTGATCTTCTGGTGACTGACAGGAGATGAAGGACCTGCACACACAACACAGGGTCACAAAACACATTTAAAACACCTTTATTATTTCAAATAATAATAAAAAGCAGTCGTGTACCTGTGTGAAGAGAGTCTGGATCAGTCTCTGTGCTGCTGCTGCGCTCTAATCTCTGGCTCCCTCCCTCCTCCTCTGTGGCCATGGTCCTCTGAATGTTCTGGTACCTAGGTTTAAGGTTGGATGACATTTATCAGTGTAACACCACAGTACACTCAGTGTCACAGACTGTCATGTGCAGGTCTTCTGTGCCTCACATATACTATACATCAATATGTGAGGCAGAGCATCGTACACTGAATACAAGGAAAACCTGATTTCAGTGGGTTAGGGTTAGACAGAAGTTTGTGTTTCTGTGAGCTCAGTGCACCAAAGAGAGTGCACCATTACGAAGATCACTGCACACAGGATGTGTTATTATGTGAGCTCATTCATAACAACCTAAAAACACTCTGCTGACAGAAAGTCAGCAGTTAACAGATGTGTTTGTCTCACAGTGAGATAAAACATATTCTAACATATTTAGAAATATTTACTGCACTTTAATACAAATCAAACTTGTCCTGTTCCTGTTATTAAAGTGTGTTATAACTCATTTTAAGTATGTCTATGTGTAATATCACGTAAGATTGTTAAAATAATGGTTTGATAATTCTACACAATACTCCAGTGTCTGATTCAGTACCGTCTCTTTGTCTCTGTCTGTCTCTTTGTCCGTCAGTCTGTCTTTTTGTCTCTATCTCTCTTTGTCTGTCAGTCTGTCTCTTTGTCTCTATCTCTCTTTGTCTTTGTCTGTCTGTCTCTTTGTCTGTCTGTCTGTCTGTCTGTCTCTTTGCCTTTGTAGCTGTGTCTCAGAGTCTCAGAGTCTCTTTGTCTCTGTGTCTCAGAGTCTCTGTGTCACTGTCACTGTGTCTCTTTGTCTCTCTGTCTCTGTCTCAGAGTCTGACCTCCTGTTGAGCTGCTCCATCTGCTGGGTGGATCCTGAGCGAGGGATGCCATGGTTGCCATGGTTACACTTGCCGCTGTGACTCGGTCTCTGCCACGTGGTCGTCCTGTTGACGTGGTCTACGTAGAAAACTCTGCCGTGACTGTCGATACGAGCTTCCCAGTCTGTGACAACAGACAGGAGGAGGAGGGAATTAAGCATGTTGTTTATAATTATATATTATTATTATCATTATTAGTAGTATTATTATTATTAATAATAACTATAATAATAATTATTATTATTATATATAATCATGCATGCTGTTTATAATTGTATATTATTATTATCATTATTAATAGTATTATTATTAATAATAATAACAATAATAATACTTATTATTATTATATATAATCATGCATGCTGTTTATAATTGTATATTATTATTATTAGTAGTAGTAGTATTAATTATATATATTTAAACATGTTGTTTATCATTATAAATTATTATTATCATTATTATTAATAATAATAATTAAGCATGTTGTCTATACATACAAGTAAGCTGCATGACTACAAAAAACCTTTAAAGGTTTTTTTTTAGGTTAAACTTAAATCACTTAAGTTCATTTAGTTTCAAGGGGCTGAGGCTGAGGCTGAGACTGAGGCTGAGGCTGAAACTGAGGCTGAAACTGAGGCTGCGCTGACGCTGAGACTGAAGGTGAGGCTGAGGCTGAAGATGAGGCTAAGGCTGAAGCTGAGGCTGAGGCTGAGGCTGAAGCTGAAACTAAGGCTGAAGCTGAAGCTGAGGCTGAGGCTGGGGGTAAAGGTGAAGCTGAAGCTGATGCTGAAGCTGAAGGTGAAGGTGAAGCTGAAGCTGAGACTGAGGCTGACAGGCGTCAGGTTAAAGGTGATGCTGAAATAAGCTGATCACCACACTGTGACTGACCTCCAGAGTAATGAACTTCACTCTGGTTGTGTTGCAGCAGCTGATTTAGTTTCACTTTATCAGCTGATAAATGACAGCATTAAAGTGATCGTTCACACTTAGTGTAACAAAGTCTATCACACACTCCTGCCTCACAACAAAGTCCAGAGAGAAAATCAGCCATTTCACATCACAGCACATATGAGTTGTTGATCCACTGCTGCTCCATCAGTGAGTTCAGATTAGTTCTTTTTTGACTTTAGTGTTTGAAAACCTTTGTTTGGACTGACCTCAGTGACACAAAGTGACCACACGAGGCAGCAGTAGACCAGCAGCTTCTGGCTTCCTTCAAGCTAAAAATGCAGATTTCCTCTATGGACTTTGGTGCAGGAGAGTGAGTGATTCAGCTCGAGCAAAAGGCAACAATCTCACAGCAGCTTCCATCACGAGTTCATTAAGACGTATAGAAGTGTGTGTGATGATGCTGTTAAAGCAAAGGAATCATGAACCAGAACAGAAGAGTTTCAATCTGATGACACATGAGAGGAGGATGACAGGAGGGGAAATGACATGATGATGGTGAATGAAGGAGAGCAGCACACACACACACACACACACACACACACACACACAGTCACAGCAAACCAAGGTGATGGGAGGAGACTCCAGAGTAAGACTGGGCTGTGGCCTCTTACTTGGAGGTAAGGCTGGGTCAGTGGCAGCAGGAAAATGGTTAAGGTCATGGCTGGGACGCAGGACTGGAAGATGGCCGACGGGAGGGGAGGAGCCTGAGCCTACAGGACATCAGAGAGACAGCGTGGGATAAATGAGTGGAAGGCTTGGGATTCACTGACCGTCAGAGACAAGCACAGTCATTGTTTGGGCCACATTTTAATAATCATATTTAATTGACAGATTATTTGTCTGAACTTTTATTCTCAGAAACTTGATATTCATGATTTCAATAATGACTGTACATGTTATATTTGATTTAAAACGTATCGATTAACGATACAGACCATAAATGTTGTTTGATAGATGTTGATTTAATTTACATTCATTTTGTGTATTATATGTGTGTCCTTATTTATACTTACTTATAGAAATATTTTTGTATTTTATGTAGATTTCATGATCTGACCTTAACTTTAAAGAAGAATCTACATTTGACCACCTGGGGGCAGTAGCTGCACTCACTGATATACAGCACGGTGTCGACAGAGTTCATTTGGAGCAATGTTACTCATTTTAAATGCAATATTCACTCTTTTTTAGCTCTGGATTAGTCTCAGTTGCTGATTATTTATATATTCAATGAAATTAAATCTTGTTATTATACAACTTAAATTGCACACCAAAATGGAGGGTCGATCAGAGCCACTGCAAGGCCAATGATTTACTTACTTCTTTGTACAATTGTTCAAAAATCAATATTTTGTCTTATGATGACATCATTCTAAATCAGGGGTGTCAAACATACGGCCCGGGGGCCAGAACCGGCCCGCCAGAGGGTCCAATCCGGCCCACAGGATGAATTTGTTAAAATTTCACACTAATCTAAACGTAATGTCAAATGCTCCAGATACCCGTGACTAAATGTTTGTGCCTTTATAGATCCAGTGTGCTGTGTAAATAGTAAATTTAGGCATGATATTGTTGTCATTTCATGTTTTGTAAAATTATTCTTCATTAAATGTAAAACAAAGGAGAAAAAACAAAGGAGTTCTTGTTGTTCATAGGTTATTATTCTATTATTTTGCTATTTTTACTGGTCCGGCCCCCTTGAGATCAAATTATGCTGTATGTGGCCCCTGAACAAAAATGAGTTTGACACCCCTGTTCTAAATGATCACATGACATCATGAGTCTCTGAGATTTTAAATGCAGCATGTGACTCACTGTGTGTGTGTGTGTGTGTGTGTGAAGTGGAGATGGAAGAATGATGGAGGTCAGATCAGTGTGGAGAGGAAACATCAATCATATTATTAAATAATGAGTCATGAGTGACACCATCAAGTTTGGCTCACAAACCCCTGGATGATATTGGCGGTACTGCAGTTTCATCAAAATGAACTACATATTATTTGTTTTGGGGGAAAGAAACAAACAAACAAACTAAATTAAAAGCTACTTCTAGTAATTGGTTTATACCTCATACTACAATAATCCCTTTACATCTGTTGAGCTAAATCACACAAGTGTTTTCCTCACTTTTCTAATCTTAAATATGAGTTGAGTTTACTTTTCTTCTGTCACTTGAACACGTGCACATGCTTGGACAGTTTAAAGTGAACCATGTTTGACACCTACAGCGAATACAATCTTCTTTTAATGAAGTAACAAAGTAATGTTTTTCTATGCAGAGCTAAAATATGCCTGAACACAGGTTTTTACATATTTAACAATGATGTCATGAAGTAAAAGACTTCTGCTCTTTCTCACCAAACCAAGTGTTTCATTAATGTCACGGAATTTAATCTTCAAAGGTGTCAGTGTTAGTCCTGGATTGTCATATAAGGAGGTAAAAATAAAGGTTTATTGACTTGTTTTGCAAAAGAGCTGCTGTCCAGTTAACGCACACACACACACACACAGCGTATGACAGCTTTACTCACTCACTCCTCCATGTTTCTCTTCTACCACATCACATTTACATCCATAATCTGTACACATGGGTACAGCAGGACAGAATGATGTCATCAGCGACCGTGCTCCGAGAACCAGCCGGAGACACTGAGGCTCTCAGTGAAAACACAAGGAGAAGCTGATTGTCTCTGATTTGAACATAAAACCACTCGAAGGCTTTTACTGTGAGTGAAGGTGTGAAGATCAAAGAAAACCTTTAAACATGTTAAAAACGCTTTCATATGCAGTGAGAATGACGACACAGTTAAATGTTTCTGTGATCAGCACTGACGCTGAACCACTTTATATCTGTGCAATTTGTCGATTTGATTTTATTGGCGATAATATCTGTTTAGGACAAGTTTCCCTTCAGTATTCAAATAAACATAAAACACCATGAAACAGCGTGAATGAAAAAAGAAAACTTAAGAACAACTTTAACACACCCATTATTGAAGTGCATTTAAAGGAAACCTGCAAATATTTCACAATAAAAGCCTTGTTTTAATATGAAATGTTTGGAGGCCATGTTGTGACACATGAGCTGGAAATGACTGCGAGGATCAGTCTCTGCAGAAACTTGTGAGGGGAAATGGATGCAGTGAAATATTGCGATATTATATAGTGTGAGTATATCATATTATAATTATATATGTATATGTATATATATATATATGTACACATATTTGTCTGTTCAGTAGAATTACACTGAGTTCAGTAAACAAACAATAAGAAGCTGATCTCACCGACACTGCTCCTGTCACTGGGTCCGGCCACAGCCAGCTCCCCCTGCTCTCCTCTCCTGGTCTCCTTCCACCTCCCTGCCCTCCTCTCTCCTCCTGATCCTCCCGCCTCCTGGCCCTCTGGCGTGTTCACGCCGTCAGGCACCGACTCGAAGGCGCTCTCCTCATCTTCCTCTTCATCCTGTGAGGAGAACACGGTGCTGCCGGAGAGTCTGTTGCTGTCCACTGAGGACAGACGGGTGTGGCTGCAGAAGCGGCCCCTCCCCTCGTAGCCTGAGTTGCTGTAGCATGACGTGCTATAACAGGAAGTGCTGTAGCAGGAGGTGCTGTAGCAGGAAGTGTCGCAGAACTCGCACTCGTTTTCACCCGGAGGCCTGAGTGTGTTCTGCATGCAGACTCTTCTTCTTCCTCGTCCTCCGTGACTGGAGTCGCCCTCTTCACTCTCCAGGCAGGAGGGAGAAATCCTCCTCATGGACACATGAACTCCTCCCTCACCCTCCAGCAGCTGGTTCAGCTCAGACAGACGTTCGATGGAGAGGCTGCGGGGGAGAGAGCGACGGCAGCAGGGACCTGGACACTCTGGAACCTGCACAAACACACACACACACACACACAGACACACATTGCATTACAT